>NW_024039008.1:0-72500 GCF_016077235.1 Cyprinodon tularosa
CATCATCCATCATTTTTGACATGAGGTCAAAGGTCATCATCCATCATCAATAATCATTTTTGACATAAGGTGTGGCGTTATACTCTCTCGGGCCGAACTAATTCTAAGAAATCTCCTCGATTGTTTCTTCCAGCCACCTTGTTTTTTGATAATCAGAACCTCTCCTTCTCTGCATTTATTGATTCAGGCTGTGAACGGAACCTCATTGATTCCAACCTCGTTCAACAATTAGGAATTGAAACTATTCCACTTTCTCAACCACTTCGTGTCTCTGCAATTGATTGGAAAGAACTCCACCAGGTTACCCATCAAACTCAACCCCTCGAGCTACTACTCTCAGGTAACCATCATGAAATCATCACATTTTTTGTTTTTCCCTCTGCATGTTCGCCCCTGGTGCTCGGCTTCGAATGGTTGGAGAAGCACAATCCACGTATTAACTGGTCCGACCGTCACGTGGAATCCTGGTCTACATTATGTCATGAAACATGCCTTCGTGCGGCAGCCCCTATGGTGGGGCCTCCTAGAGGTGGGGGGGAGATGGACTCTCCTGACCTTTCTACAGTTCCCCCTGAGTACCATGACTTGGCTCCGGTCTTCAGTAAGGTCAGTGCTACGTCCCTTCCACCACACAGACCATATGACTGTGCCATTGAATTACTACCTGGAGCACCGTTACCCAGCAGCCGTCTATACAACATCTCCAAGCCTCATTCAAGGACCCTCAAGACTCCGGTGTACCAGTCTCCCTGGACCAGAACCAGAACTCGTTTCATTGTGCTTGATTTGAATAAACTCAGTTAAACCTTTCAACCTGTTTCCGTCTGGTGGTGTTCTGCATTATTGGGTCACCTTAGAGAGCCAATCATGACAGAAAGCTCTGTTTTTCATTCTTTTTTTTTCACAGTGTTTGCATGTTGAGCCAGCTGAGCATGAACAGACGTTGCAGCCGGGCGGAAGTCGGACAATACCACCAGGGAAGACGGTACAGACTAACCATCCCGTCCGTCATCATGGGCAGCGTCAGATCTCTCTCTAACAAGGTGGATGAGCTGGTGGCTCTAACTCACCATGAAAGACGCTACTGAGAGGCTAGAATTCTATGCTTGCCTGAGACGTGGCTAACCACGCTAACCCCAGACTCTCATGTAAACATGGACGGATTACATCTACTTCAAGCCAATAGAAATAGAGAGAATGGTAAGAAGAGAGGAGGGGGTCTGACTGCATTTGTGAACAATAGATGGTCTAACTCTGAACACCTAGTCATTAAAGAGACACTCTGCAGCAAGGAGTGATTGGATATAAAACAGCACAGCATGTTTTTGTAAACTAATTTACCAAACCAAAAGGGCTGTGCTGGATATTTTTCATACAAAGGTGTACCTTAACAACCCAAATTTAAAATGAAAAACTTAGGGTGTGTAGGATCTGTTAAAAGAACGGCAAATTTGTCCAAAACAAGATCAGCCTTTCCTTTTTCATGATACACATTTTGTAGAAAATTAAGTTAGAAGGCCAATAGACAGAGGCTTTAAAGGTAACCAGAATATTAAGACTAAGTGAAACACCAGAACACTTGGTCTTTTGTTGCTTTAAATAGTATACAAAAAGCACTAAACATTAAAAAGACAGTGGGTGAGACAGATTGGAAATGTGCAGAGTGGGGAATGAAATCCAAACTTCATCATGATGAGGCAACATGCAGCAGGCTTTTATGTGAAATGAGAAATGGAAGGACTTGGGCACCTTGGCACACATTACCTTCACACATCAGGAGCTCATCACACGAGCCTGATAGCTGCTGATAGACTGGCTCTTTTGTAATGCAGAGGACCCTCTACACTCACTCCCTATTTGCATTTCTGAGACTTCAATGTCATTTGTGTTGCCCAGGTAGGCTGTTAGTGCTACACTACTGCATGTTACTGATTATGTTGATATAATGATCTTGTTAAGTAATTTACAAAGTTAAGATACATTGTACTCTCCCAAAAGTGCAATTAGATTTAAATTAAAGTGATAACACTGTAGTGAGCAAAAAAACTGAACGCATACATTGCCAATTAGCAGACCTTTTAATATTAGAGTAAGTGTTTCCCATTGATTCCTCTGGGTATAAAGATTGGAATACAATTTCAACATTAAGAAACAGCTTTTCAGCACAAATCTTATATGTTATTTATTTAAATATTAACAGTTTTTCTTTTTCAGATTAGAATGTATGATGCTAGAACAATGTAAAAAACTGAATTGTAAAAAACTTAATTTTTGTTGTGTAGTTGCAACTTTGTATGACTTCCGTGACAATTAAAACATATCAAACCAATTACAGTACAGTGATACCCCTTTGTTCCATTTTAGTGTGATTGCAGATCAACAAGCTATCCATAGCATGAAGTAAAATATGTTGCAACAGAAGTACCGGTAGTTAAAGTTCTCTTGTCAGATACCTGGGCAGAACTGCATACATAGTAGTTTCTCACCTGTGGCTTTGAAAACCATTGCTGAATGTATTCATACATCTATAATCAGCTTACTTTAAGATCAGTGACTGTCTTCATTTGTAAAAGAGGAAGACAATTAAAGAGATTCATCAGTGTTGTTTATTTTCTGGGCACAAACCTGTATAGTCAGTTGTGTGATAAATGCAGAAACCAAATTGCAAGATATAATTAAAACTCAGGTCCTATCCACTTAGAGACAAGTTTAGGTCTAACTGCAAAAATATTTTGTCGTTTAAACTATGTAACTAAATTAGGCCGGCATTTCGGGAGAGCATAAACCATCATTTTTGAAACAAGTTCCAAGTGTGAAAAAATAACTTTTCATTGTTCCAGTGTGTACTTTTTTCTAAGGTGTTTTTTAACTAAACTGTGTTCATCTTTGTGTGGACTTGGTCTTAAAGGGAGACGGATCCATTCACCCCAATCACACCAATGCATGTAACAAAAGGTAGCAAATCACACAACATAAACTTCATCAATTCAATATTGATAAAACAGAAAAGGATTGTATGTATACAACATTTAGAATTGAAAAAGCTTTCAGGCTGGGAAGCGAAACATTTTCAATTTGGAACAAAGTCCAGTGGACTGTTTTTAAACTTTTCTGGAATGACTATGACCTGGATGACTGAGAATCTTTACCAGCAGATTGCATGTATATATCAAGCATTATATCACATGCCTGAAATTAAGTCTTATGGTTGGCCAAAAAAAATATAAATAATCATCCTGTTCCCAATGGTCATAAGTTGGTGTTATATTAAAAAGGAAAAAGGATTATTTGATTAACAAAATAATTCTGAGGAGCTTTAAACAGTGTGACACAAACACCATCATTCATCAATGTTGTGCGATATCCCAGCCAGGTAACTGGTACTGAACATGAACATTCTGCTGCAATCTACAGTTACTGTCCACTTCAGAGAAATTGCAAGCACTTTTGGAACTAGCAGAGTGACAAATAGGGAAATTTTCTCTGGCATAGATTAGGGTTCATCCATATGAGATGGGGCTAAGAATCTGCCTAATGTGTTGCTTTAATATGCAGCTAAAGAGACTATTCTGTTATAAAATCTAAACCAAATGGACCTAGTGATGCGTGAAAGCCTCAGCCTGGGAAACAAGTACATTGTAACACTGCAAACTAATTACAATGTCATGGTAGATTGCAAAATCCTGTCTTTTATTGGAATGCACCTTTTCTGAGAGGATGTAACACTGAAAGGAAGTTATTAAGACACTAGTGATGTTATAATAACACATATAAAAAGATTAAAACAATTATAAAATGTGAATCTCCTAAAGGGTACTGAAAATAAGAAATGGAATGGTACACAACTCTAACATTTTTTGGTTTAATAAATGTAATGTGAGAAACAAAACATTTTAAAAAAAATAAAATATCACTGTCTCAAAAACAATGTTTGATAATTAAACTAAAACTCTTGAGAGAGTTGTTGCCAAACAGGTCTGTGACTACTTACACCATTACTTTTTAAAGAGTTTCAAAAACAGTTTACTTCTTTTGGCTGAAAGCTTCTTTGCAAAAAAAAAACAAGTAAAAAGAAAAAAAAAGTGCTAAAAGCTCATTAGTTTAGAGCTGCCTTTGACTGTTGAAGTTAAACTGGTAACTGCTGTTTTACTTTTTTTATAAAAAATTTTTAACTTGGTTTTATTCCCCCTTTTTCATGGTTCAATTGTTTTATTTGTTTTACAAATATTTTTGCTGTCATTCTGCTTTTATTTTTCTTCTATGATATTATCAAATTCATGTAAAGCACTTTCAGTTGTCCATGTACTGAATTGTGATATACAAGAAAAAAAAAAAAAATGCCTGGCCTTGTCATTTGTAAATAACTTTTTTGTGCTAATTAAGGTATCTGTGTGTCTGTTATGCGGGATTTGTAATTTTTTTTATGTAATTTGTAAAGTACTTAAAATTACAAGTGCATCATTTTAGGTAATATAATTCTTTAAAAAAATATCAAATATAAATATAAGGATATTATGAACACAAAATAAAAATGCATGTGCAAAACATTTATAAATTGAAAAACGTTACTACGCACACAAATCCTATGAAACACAGGTACAAAACAACAGTCATGTTATGAGTGCACAAACATTCTTTGAGACCCATTTCACCTTTTCAGACAGCTCCAAGATTTGTGTGTACATAGTGCTTTCAAATGCTGGTGGAAAGTTGGATCATTTAAAGTTTGTTCGGAGTCCAGCATGTTGGTTTTTTTTTTACACTGAAATTCCTTCTCTATAGTTATGCTGAACTAGGAAATGCGGTTTTCTGTGGAAAATGTGATATTTCAGCACCCTTTAGTTAGAAGACATACAACTACATCTACCTTTTTTTTTATTATTATTCTACGGTTATTTATTTACCTGCATTTGTGAGTTAAACATTACTTTAACTGATCACAAACTTTGTTCCAATGGACCAAGCCAGCCAAGTGTGAGGACACAGTGGTGATTATAAAAAAAAAAAAATGGTTTTATTTCCCCAAAGTAACAAGAATCCAAACAATAATGACAGGGCCCTTAAAAAGGTAAAATGAAGAGACTAACTTAAGGCAAAAAAATATCAAGGTTAAACATATCAAAACCTCAAACTAACTGCACAAACAAACTGACCTGACACACTGCAAACAAAGGGGACTTAAATACTGGCTGATCAGACCAGACTGACACACTGAGAAAGAAGTAGGGAAAACATTAAAAGGTTAACTCCATGGTCTTCCCCCATAGAGGAACTCCAGAAGGTACCACCCAATCAGTCAATGAGTGTGCCAGCCAGAGTCCTTTTCATTCTCCCAGTTGGAGGTACTCTCTAACACCAAAAAAGGAAATACAAACAAAATTAAGTATTTGACTAAATTAAATATGGAGTGGTTTTGAGTGGGCTTGCTGATCATCCCAATAATAAAATTGCTGTGTTTTTTGTAAATAACGTTTTTTGTACTGATTTAAAGTATCTGTGTGTCTGTAATGCTGGATTTGCAAATTTTTATTTAATTTGTAAATTACATGGTTTACATAACTTTAGGAACTTGTGAATCTATGTTAAAAATGGAATATAAAAATAATGAAATTAGGAATACAAAAGATAAATAGAAATCTGATATTTATAAATTCAAAAAGGTTCCTAAGCATACAAACCATTAAATTCTTGCACATAAATCCTATGAAAAATAGGAGCAAAACAACAGTTATACATAAGTCAGGTTGCGAGTGCACAAAATTTTTTTTAGAGCTGTTTCATACTTTCAAACAGCCTCCAGATTTTTGTGTGCATGGTGCTTTTAAATGTTGGTCGAAAGTTGGATCATTTCAGTTTTGTTCGGAGTCCACCAGGTTTTTTGTTGTTGTTGTTGTTGTTTTTCTTATCCAATGAAATTCTCTCTCTATAATTGTGCAGAACTAGGAAATACGATTTTCTGTGGAAAATAGGAGACTTCAGCACCCTTTAGTTAGAAGACGTACAACTACATTACTTTTTTTAATATTCTACGTTTGTTTATTAACCTGCATTTGTGAGCTAGACATTAGTTTAACTAATCACAGACTTTGTTCAACTGGAGTTTATTGAAATGCAACCTTGGAAGAATGAAATGCTAATTCTTTTTGCTGTTTGGTAGCTATTTATTTCTAGCTTAGATTAACAGTGAGGTTTAAAATTCTATTTAACAAGCAGTTTAAACAAAGAATAATGTATTATTGTAGTCATGATAGCGTATTTCCTTTCATTTCACAGTACTCTGCTTTTTTCCCTAAAAGTATATAAAAATAGATACACAGAAAGAGGGGATCATTAAAAAAAAAAACAAAAAAAAACTCAGAGATGGAAAAGCTAAAGTGTGTTTTTTTCAGAGAAATCTAATGGTTAGACTGTAGCTGCAGGAACATTAACCGCTCCTCCCACTGTTTCACCTGTTTCGTCACCTTTCTTATCAAGTGACGACAAGGTTTGTTTATACATAATTTTGTACAGTATTTTATTAGTCTGTGTAGGCTATATGTTTTGATGAAGTTTTGTTTTAATACAAAGCCGCCACTCTGTAAAGTAGTCAAAAGAATGTTATCCTGAAATAACATTTTCTGGGGGCAGCACAGCTTGGTCTATATTCAGCATTCTCTCGTAATATAAAATGTACTTTCTTTGACTGAACAACTTCAAGATTGGCTGGCTCCAGTTTGAGGTTTGTAGAATTTATTCCTTCCCCACATTCTGTCCTTTTTTCATAAACACCTATTTTGCTCATGATGGCAGGCACGCAAGCAGGCTTGAGTCTCTACATATATATATATATATATATATATATATATATATATATATATATATATATATATATATATATATATATATATATAAAAGATTTTTTTTTCATGAACTTTGTCCAGTTTCCAGTGAAGTGTTTTGGCATATGTCAGCACATTACTTTTTAGAACTGCTGATGGCATAAAGAAAAGTACAGCTTGTACCATCTTGGTTCCATAGAAGGAGTGAAATTACATTGAAGGAGCATCAGTGTGGACAGGATGATAATCCTATGCTGCTTTTTCTCTTTTGACCACCCCCAACCCCCTGCCCCAATAGCTGAAAAGCTCAATTTTTTCCATATGTAAATATCACCATGTTGCTTTTATAGACCTTGCAACATCCATCTCCTTTTGGAAATGCCATAGCATCAGCACCACGGTGCACTAACCCAACAACGGGGCTGCCGGTTCTATGTATGTGTGTCTAGGGGAGGTATTTAGCTGGAATAATCAAAAAAGCAAGCCATGCCAGGTCAAATGACCTTGCATAAGCATGATGTGGAGCCATTAATAAGGATAAGGTAGACAAGGAAAAGACACAGACAAGTACAGTCAATGGGGAAAAAACAAGCATCTATTTTTCACTCTGTGTACACAGTGTGAGAGTGCCTGTCGCTCTGTGAGATAAGGAGTGGTCCATCTTTAGATTAATGGCCTGCTTACAGTGCAGCACAAAATCCGCGCAGATGTTGTACAGTGAAAAGATGACTTTGCTGACAAGTAGTGTTACCTTCCTGTCACCAGGAGAATTTAAGCTCTTACCGTTACACCAACACCCCCTGAGCAGTAAAATGCTGATGAAAATCTCTTACCTCTGATTTTAATGAAGCCAGTTTTTTAGCTGTACACGCATCTTCCTCAGCTTGATTGTCTCCTCATCCCTCACAGGGCAGTGCTGGAAGGGTTTCACCAGATTGCTGTAACAGATATCCAGTATATTTTTTTTAATTAGTTAGCCTTAGGTCTTTTACTTTGTAAGATATGTTAGTGCTAAGGAAACGTGTTGCTAGCTTAAAGGAATAGTACACCCAAAACATGATTAGCCTTCATTTTCTACTCACCCCCATGCTGAACAACACCCTGGAGTACTTTTTTGATATCTCAAATGCATCTGGAGATCTGGGAGGCTTCTTGCTGTCTGCTGACATTCAAATAATGGAGGTCTATAGTGCCCGAGGCAGAAAGGTCCATAAAAGTCCACAAAAAACGTGTCAATATTCCTCCATACTGCTCGTCCAATGTATTCCAAGTGTCCTGAGTGAGTAGCATCCAGAATTTACTCGAAACGAAGTCATTTAGAATGTTTTTAGAGCATAAACAGTAGTGTATAGGATTTCCTGAAAGCGCGCACCTGCGCGATCACGAGGCTACGGAAGCCGGCAGACCAAACCAGATGAAAGTGCGCGTTCAGCGTCTGCTCTGCCAATAATGCAAGCGTAGAAGAAGAAATGTGCTGTTTACCTGTGCAAAGAAAGAAACAACGAAAGAAAAATGTCTGAGGACTTCAGTGTTGAGGAAGAGCATGACTTCTTTGCCGAGCTGAATGCGCTGGTTTGGTCTGCCGGCTTCCGTAGGCTCGTGATCGCGCATGTGCGCGCTTTCAGGAAATCCTATACACTACTGTTTATGCTCTAAAAACATTCTAAATGACTTCGTTTCGAGTAAATTCTGGATGCTACCCACTCAGGACACTTGGAATACATTGGACGAGCAGTATGGAGGAATATTGAAACGTTTTTTGTGGACTTTTATGGACCTTTCTGCCCCGGGCGCTGGGCACCTCCATTATTTGAATGTCAGCAGACAGCAAGAAGCCTCCCAGATCTCCAGATGCATTTGAGATATCAAAAAAGTACTCCAGGGTGTTGTTCAGCATGGGGGTGAGTAGAAAATGAAGGCTAATCATGTTTTGGGTGTACTATTCCTTTAAGGCCTGAACACAATCGCAGCATGTGACTTTCATAGCGGATTTTTTTCCATGTCACACTGACTGCATAAAGAGAGGCTCCAACTAGGGAGGGTGAGAAGATCTGCACAGATCTTTTTTTCACTTCTCTATTCTGTGCTAAACAAAATTTAAAAGAATTTCGCACATTTTACTTGGACAGATTGTAGAAATTTATTTAAAAAATAATAATAAAAAATGAATAAATGGCACATTCTATAAAGCATTCTATAAAGCAAAGCCCCACTTAACGAGTCTGTGCTGCATCTCAAACCAGAACAGATAGAGAATGTTCATATGCCTATATTAAAAACATAATGAGAACTACATCTAAAAAAAGAAAAGCACAAAATTAAGGCATGTTGCAGTTTAAATGTCTGAATGACTACGAGCTGAGTTTTATTTAGTCTCGTCTCGTTGACGAAAAATAAAAGCTATGACTAGTCATATTTTAGCCATTGAAGATCTATGTTTAGCTTGTCAGTTTTCATTATGGTCATAGAAAAAAGGAATATCAACAACAGGCCCCTGGAGTCGCCATGAAACCAAAATCCAAGTTGTTGTCTGGCAGACGAACAATGTTGTCTGCAAATGACCTCAAATGCGACGCCCCAATAAGAAGTATGAACTACAAAATACAAAAACAATTAAGATTATATACATTCAAAACAAAAATATAACCCAATTAAAATATTAGTAAAATGATGTACTTACTTTCTTATCAACGCTCCTTTTAGGATTTTTGTCATAGTCATCCTTGACAAAAACAGCACAGCACTGCTTTCAATAAGCGCTAAATGCCACAACCTCGTCAGACATTATTTTCTGTCGGATCAGACGCAAAATCAGATTTGGTGTGTTCTGGCCTTTAATCTTGGGCTCAATACAGCAGGGCCAGCTGTAATATAGGTTTGGATTAAATCAAAACAAAACGTCTAACCACCTATCAAGTAGCATGGTCTAACTCACTTTTAATTCTAGATCTTTTCACAAACATCCGACACACTTCCTTTCTCTTTGTGTTCTTCAATGTCACATGGATTTAGCTTTTTTATTACACAAAATATAATAAGGAGAAGCTAGTCTAATATATTTGACATGGGTGTGGTGGGACACCTATATAAAACTAATTAACATTCGGGTTATGAAAGGATTTAAATTGCATCTGGCTCTGGTGTGGTTTCACTGTTGGGTTTGATTAAATAGCTGGACCTCATGTTATACACAGTTGGGCTGGCACCACTTTTCTGTGCTTACTGGCTCTTCTCCTGTACAGCTCTTCCCTCTCCCATCTGGCACTAACATCACTGCCAGTAAGCTTCTTGCAGTGTTTTGCTCCCTTCCCCTATCTGTCTATTTTCCACTTTGAACTTTTGACTTAATAAAAACTCTAAAAAATGGGATAGCTGTGGTTCATTCTGAGAGTCTAAGACCATAACAAATCTTTTGTGTCTTGCAGTATAGGTTGTCTGAAAGTATGAAGGGAAATTAACATGAATCAAGAATTTAAAGAGCTATCAATATGTTTGCAGTAAAGAACACTTTATGACCAATTCACATTCTCAGGGACAATATGAATGTGATAGGAAAATGTTACATGTTTCTAGGTATACTTTGCTAAAATATAAAGAAGAAGAAAAATACATGCTTCCTTTTCCTATTTGAACATATTACAGCACAAGTAGGAATTGTAATTCTCATTAGTTTACCAGCAAAACTTTTGGCACTAACTACCTAGTATTTCTAAGAACTTTCTGTTTTCCAGAGTCATTTGTTTTTTTGCTTTCCAAATGTGTGCATTCAAACAATAAGTGAAGCAAGCTGTTCTTTTTTCTCAAGCCCAATTTTACACACAACTCTGGAAAACAAAGTATGTTTTAACACTTGTCTGTGATTATTTGGAGATTTTACTACTTTATCCAGATACATATTTAAATGCTCAATTAATACAAGTTGGATGGTTAAAGAGGACCCATGGGAGAAAAAGTTGTTTAATGTAGGAGCAAATGTGACAGCTATCTAGTGTACACGCTCAGTCTCAGTTGCAGAGAAAAAGTGAAAAGCATCATTTTGGAGCAGAATAACCTCGTTAAAAAGAGCACCATATTCAGTCAGAGGAGACAGATGTCAGAGCGGTGGGTGCTTCTCTCAATGCTTAACTTTAGCAGTAAGATGTCAAGAAAGTTTCAAAATTTCCTAAATTTAAATCATGCTGAAGAGCTGTAAAAAGGTGTATACATTTCTAGTAAGTGTGTCAAGCAAGAACAACTGATTGTTTTCAGCTTATTTAAATTTGCTTACTTTCTGAAAGCCAACTAGCAACAGTACAAATATTTGGGGAAATTAAATCTTAAATAGGAATATTGTTGATTTAAATTTGTTAATATTGAGGTTCTAACAGCTTATATAAATCCTGTTTTATAAAGTGGTTCAATTAGTGGCAATTTTCTAATGCAGTCATACACAAGTCCTGAAATCAAGAGCTAATATCTCACAACCTTCAGAGGCATCCCTTCTTAAACACACCTTAATGTAAGTGGTTTGTTACCAGGCCTTTTAGAGTGACATAATGATGGGGAAATTCAGCCATTTTATCTAGGTGTGCTGGAGAAGGGATGCATCTAAAAGTTTCATTACAATGGGTTTCAAGTTTCACATCCCCCCTTGATTTATAGACCAAGATTGCTTTACTAAGTGTCAAATAAATCCTTTCGTCCATCTTCTCCCATTTATTCTGTCAGGTTTGTTGTGGGGCCGGTGCCTGTCTCCAGCGGCCTATAGGCGAGAGGATACTGTACACCCTGGACAGGTTGCCAATCTGTCACAGCGCAACCCGATACACACAAAGACATACAACTATTCACAAACACATTCTCTGCTAAGGACAATTTAGAGTCATGTTTTTGGACTGTGGAAGGAAGCCAGAGTACCAACGCAAGAACAGGGAGAGCATGCCAACTCCATGGAGAAGGACACTGGTCTGTGAATCGAACCCCGACAACCTTTTTGCTGCAAGGCAACAGCTCTCCAAAGCCTGACAAATAAATAAAAAGGTGAAATCCTTTCTTAAAAAAAAAAAAAAAAAAACGGCAAATCAGAATGGACATTATATGTTTGTCCCCATATTCAATTCAGTTTAATTCAGTTTTTTATATAGCACCAATTCACAACAAATTTCATCTCAAGTCAATTTACAGATCACCAGATCGTACAGTCAAATTAATTCAAAGTTTTCTATCTAAGGAAAACCAGTTGATTGTATCGACTAATTGACTCAAATGACATCCCTTACACAAAGCATGTTTGTAGCAACAGAGGAGAGGAAAAAATTCCCTTTTAACAGGAAGAAACCCACAGCAGAACTTGGTGGGAGGCTCTTAACTATGCTTCACTGAAACATAATTTTGAATCCCTTATTAGTATCAGAGGTCTCATTAAAGCTCTCTAAAATACTAAATAAAGGTCTCATTAGAGATCTTTAAGTATCTTATTTGTTATTCAGCCTATGCTACTGAATCCGTGTATGGTCGTTTTATGTTTTTTTCCGTTTCAAAACAAAAACGAAAAAACAAAACAAGCATGTGTTTTTTCTGTTTTTTCATTTTTAAAACCTAAAGCGAAAAAATGAAATATCGAAATTAATAGAAAATCAACAGCATTTGAGTTTTGTTTTGCCATCTAAATGAAAATAAAATACAGCTGTTGTTTTAATATGTAGCGGTACCGGAAATGAAGTAAGTCGTATTAAGTAAAAGTAATAAGTAAGTCGAAGTAAGTAAAAATAATTTACAGTGGATGAAGACGGCATCAAAACAAACCATTTCTAAACAAAAGGCAATGGCTGCACTTTAACCGTTTTCTGCATTGATTATTGAACTTTATGAGAGAGGAAAAACACACTCTGAAATCAGTGATGCTTTGAGCCGCCATGGAGCTCCACATTGCGCCGATTCCCTCTAAATAACACAAACGTTTCCATTTTGGTAGTGCTAACTGAAGAAGTTCTTCTTCTTGTGGATTGTGATAGTGGTTGGCAAGAAATTTAAGGCGACATTACTGCCACCTACTGGTAACTAAAAAAGTTATGTGTTGGGAGTTCAGGTCTTCATTTCCGGTTCTGCCATAAGGTCCGTTGAATTAACAACAAAATAAAAGTTTGTCTTTGGTTTAACCATTGCAGTTAAAAAAAATCCCAAAACGTACCCAAAAAACCACATGCTTGTTTTGTTTTTTCGTTTTTGTTTTGAAACGAAAAAAACCAAAGAACGAACCATACACGGATTCTACTGTGTTGTTTAAAGTTGAAATGAAACGGTCCACAAAATAGCTTAATTCATGAGATTGTGTCTATTATGAATAATTATATTACCAATGTAAAAAATATAAACATAAAAGAAAAAAGAAGCATTGTTTTATACTTTTTTTGGTAAGGGCGCCACCATGTTTCAGTTCTCCAAACTATGACATCATAGTTGGTAATGTTTCAGCTAGCAGTTGAAAACATTGGATAAACCAGTGATACTTCACCACCATAAAACACGTAAAACACTTTGGTATGATGAAGGACGAAGCTAAAAGAACACTTTCAGACTCGAGCCATAGTAAAAAGAGAAGAGCCAATTTTGGAGCAATGGTTTTTGTATTTTTTGTGTCCTGTTTTTTCAATGTACAATAGCTCTGGGAATAGATGTTGAAGTGCTACATGACAGCCCAACAGCTTAGCTTTCACAAGCAGACCATTATGCCTCAAGGTTCCGCTTGATAGTTGTTTATTAAACTTTATTGAAAAATAATTCGAGAGTAAAATTTATGGGAAATAGAGGGCATAATAGCGAATGGGGGAGAGATAGAGATAGAAAAGAGAAAATAAAGTACAACAGCAACAATAGAGACTCAGAAGATATACAGTACCTCCTAGAAGTCTGCTTTAATACCTTTATTAGATGAAACACAAGACAGTCAACTTAAAGAACTGAAGTGGAGAAAACAGAGGTGTGAAAGACCCTTTGCCAGCTGACCCCTACTATAGATATGTTCATCCTGAAGGCTGCTGCTTGAGTTTAAGTGCTTAAATAGGGATAAAGTTGGAGAACTGGCTCTACTTATGGACATGTGTTTTGGAGATAGGGTAATAGTTGATGATTTAATATCTCCCATCTTCATAACTGTAGATTTCATTGCCCTGCCTGCTTAGCGTGTTTTCTTACCCTGTCATTATGGCGGATTGTTGTCGCTGTCAGAGTGTTTTGGGCAGTCAGTAGAGCCCAGCTTATAGGTAATGAAATTAAAAACACTTGGACCAGTTTCTGGCTTTTTCCCAACTGACCAAAGGACCACTAGCTTGCCAGACTCAAAACTCTTCTTCTTTACATGGTCTCCATAACCAGTGTTCTGTAGGATAGCAGAAAAAGGCAGAACCCTGGCTCCAAAAGGGCCTCTTCTCTCCATACTACAGCTCAAGTCACAAGCTGAATGGGCTTAAAAGAATAAGCAATGCGATTTAGACGCTTGGGTATCCTTTTAGCTTCATCCTTCACCATACAAATGTTTTAAGTTTTTTTTATGGTTATGATCTATCACCTGTATAGCCAATGTATTGAATTGCTAAAATATTTGAAGCTTCAATCAACCCTGTGACATTATTACTTGGGGTACTGCAACATGGTGGCACCCTTACCAAAAAATTATGATTCCATACTTCTTTTTTTCTTTAGTGTTTATATTTTTCACATTTATGATATAATTATTAATAATAAAAAGACACAATCTTGTGAAATAAGTTAGTTTGGTTGACCTTTTTATTTCCACTTTAAGTTCATTGTAACCACCCCACCTGACATTATTTTCAAAGTTTAGAGCTGTATGTAGAAATTGAATTCCAAGCTCTGCATACAGTGCATCTTTCTAAATGCATTAAATGCCTAATTTTCAACCTTAAATAGCCAAAGACTAAGAATAACTAAAAGGACTAGCTAAAATTGCATGACTTGCCCCAGTATTGTGTGAGAAGTGGAACAATGGGATAATACATTTTAAGCTTTCTGTCCATCATGTCAGCTTGATATTTACACTAAGCAAACATTAGGCTTTCTAAGAAAGAACACTATTTTTGCCTTGAAACACAGAGAAGGCTTGGTTTTGTTAGGTGCTATGTTGCTGCATCTGTCATGGTGATTCTTGAATCTTTGCAAAGTGTAATGAAGTTTTAGAGAACCAAGACAACAATATTGCTAATTGTCCAAAATCTTGGCCTAAGTAATGGGCAATCAACTCAAGAATTACTGCAAAACATTTAGGGCAGTTCCTCAATGTCCTTCCATGAGACAAGATCTTAAACGCATTGCAGGACTTTGAAAGGATCTAAAGAATGTTGTTGAGCAATGTAGAGAAACAATCCTTTAAACCATATGGAACTGTTAGGTCAGGAATGGAAATCCAAATTCTGCTGTATTGTAAACTGGAGATATTTTATTTCTACAAAGAACACTGCAACAAAAAAAGTAAGGGTACTAGATTTTTGTACAAGCCCACTTTTTATACATGTCACTTAAACACAGACAGTACCTACTCCTTGATTGCTAAAATGAAGGTGTCAGATATTTACTGATAACATTGCTTCAAATTCACCACTGACCTCATGAATGCTGTTGAACTAATAGTGAGATTAGTTTTTTTTATTATTTAGGGTCAGATGTGTTGGATAGGGTGCCTTTATAGGCCTTTTGAGACAGTGCTAGAGACACTGACTCTTTACCCCACTCATGTCATTTCAACTGTAAGCTGAGCTCTGTTTATAACAAAACCTTAAAGTGAGTAGAATATTTTCTTAGAATATGCACACTTTGCAAGAATTACAACTAGTGATCAGTGGCAATCATGACAAATTTCAGGTGAGAGACATTAAAAAATCCCTGCTCTAACCCATCATGCCAGAGAGAGAAATGGAAACTAGGCAGGAATTTTAGCTCTCTGCTGTGGATGAAGGATAATGGGAAGCAGAGAGCAATGAATAAATCCTATGTAGATAGATAGGTGGTTGAAAGGATGGATCGGCAGAGGTGAAAAATGAGAAGTGAGGATTGAGTAGTAGAGGGTACTCTAACGCCCTCATGCTCTTGATTTGAGATAACTCTGTAAACTCATGAAAGCTGACAGACATGCATCTTGTACTGATAAACACGTACAGAACACAAGAACGTAACTTTTACACACTTGTCAAAAAGACAGCTTTTTATCTGGAATATTTGCTCGCAAAGCTTGGGAGCAGTGAAATTTGTCTCCAAAAATCCTTATGCTATTGATGCAAGCGGGGTGTCCTGTAAATGTCCAGAGTAATCCTCCACTTTATATGCCACAGAACAAGCATGATTATCATTGCAGATAAGACAGGATGTTTTATTTCTGAATCAATTCTTATTCTGATGAAAAAAAATATATGTGGACATGCTTACATTTCAAGAGAAGCATTGATTTTTGAGCTTAACATCACAGAAAAGATACTTGCACTCTAGGATTAGTTCTAGCCTCTTTGCTAAGTGCAGCCAATCCACTAAAGTAATTACACCACTAATAACTTTAGTGGACTAATTTGATACAAACATGTAAATCAATGTGAAAAGTAAAATACATAATGCAAATTAATGCATACAGAGGTGTATATTTTTTATGCCACACATACAACTGAGAGTTAAAAAATGAGCAAGATCTAATATACAAACATTTATTTAGCAGGGACATTACTTGGTGATGCACATTCCGAAAACATACCAGGAGCCCATTTCTGAAATTGAAACAACAATTTCTTATACAATGTCATGTTGTTTTCCAGTTTCTTAACTGATATGAATAACAACAAGAGAACAGGTAATCAGATAAATCAAGTTTATTTTAATAGTTGAAATAATTCAGTAAATGCTTTGGGTCCTTAAAGGGAGAGCACACGGGGTCGTCTGCGCACTGCTGAGCAGAAAAAGGGAGACAATGAGTTTGTCTGCAATAAGATCTTTGAGTTACGTTTTAAAACACTGATCTTACTTAGGTTTCACCCAGAAGGGAGGGGCATGTGGACTGTGGTATTGGTTCCTTTGTAAGTGTCCAGGGTTACGGAGATAGGATTCAACTGAGTGAGTTCAGGTTAATTATGGGGATGCTGCGGTGGAGGGCGGACGGGTTTACTGTGGTGTGGAGTGGGAAAGAGCAGCGATCCGACTGCAAGCTGAAAAATCCAAGAACTGCTTACGATCATGCTGAGGAGTTGATGGAGTGACTTGGGAAAGTCGTGGGTAACAGTCCACGGCGTCATGAGGAGAGAGAATCCAGAAATCCAGAGCTAGATCTTCACAAGGAGGATCCACAAGAGTCAATTAAGTTTTTCTAAAAGAAAATAACAGAGAGTTTCTCCATGGGGTTCTCCTGTTATTATGTTTTAGCCTAGGAGGCCACCGTAACCCTATGAGGCCCAGGGCGCAGATTTCCTGTTTAATGTTCAGTTCAGCTTATCCAGTAAAGCTAACCCCAGCCACTGTCTCGTGTGTTGCCTCGTCATTCATGCAACTAGAATAATACACAACAATAACAACCTACTGTGCCCGCTGGCACAATATCAAGCCATTCTATTGGAATGATGACCGCTTTTAATGACCATTTATTAGAATGATAACACCCAAAGTGGCTGCAAACACCCACTTAGTATTTACTGTGAAAAAGAAGACAGAATCAACATGAGGAGGATCCCCATGACATGATGAACAGGTTCTCTCTATTAGAAAAACGTTTTTAGACTTCACCTGCTGCCAGATGATTTCACCTGAATAGATACACTGATCCACTGCTAACCTGTAAAGTTATTGTGGACACAACAGGCTGTGGGAAGCCATTTTCATATGTAGTATTTTTACTGAATATGTATCCCTGGTCTATTTAAATCAAAATGATATTCTTCACATCTAGTATAAACATTCTGGATGTCTAGAAATGAACAAAAGATCTCCATATTCCTACTGTTTCTGGTCAGCGTTAATTATTTTGACTACGGTATGAAGAAATGTTTTTCAGATATCATGAATATATATTCAGTCAAGCTGATAAATAACAAAATGGCCACTGAAAAATGAATAAGTTTTACTTCATCATATAGTACCTATTTTGAGGAGTTTGAAATGCAGCAAGGTTGATACTCTGTACATGCCTTTTACTTTCTGGACCTGGATTATTTACCTTTTGTGTTTGTATAGTCTAGTACTGTGATTTCCAAACCTGGTCCTCAAGATCTACTGTTCTGCAGATTTTAGATGGATCCCTGCTCCAACACAACTAACTAGGGTGGGTTTGAGCCTGCAAACTTCGGGTGAAATTCATCTGCAGGGCCAGCTCTAGGTTCTCTTGTGCCCAAGACGAGAGTGTCGCTTTTGCCACCCCTTCCGACTAAACTCTCATACTTGCAAACACTCCTGAATTAAGCAGAAGACCCCAGATTTATGTTATTTCCCTCAGAACTTCATATCAATAATTTCTCCTGCTAATTTTCCATTTTTTTAGAAAAGGAAAACAATAAGTGTCTGAGAGATAAATATTGCAATATCTGTCCACCCTACTTTCACAGCTTTGAGAAGAAAAAGTAGTTTTTGTTGTTGGTGGTTTTTGTATTCTGGTACATGGCAACAGCCAATTAATCCATTAGGTCGTGGCAGTTGGTCATACAGACTTGTTAATTTATTATTGGATAGGCCTTGCGATGAAACATCTCATTCGATGGGGTACATGGGACAAATATAATTTGATATGCAAGACTGCAGACTAAATAGACTGCAGTGTTACTGTTCCTTTTTTTAACCTTCTGGCTCACATTTCAATGACTAAAACTGCTTTTTTAAACTTGTCTTTAAAAAAATATGAATTTAATATAAAAAAACAAAACAACATTTTTCAGAATAAGATTCCTTAATTAGGTACAAAAAAGTCCCAATGTTGGCAAGTATGAGCTTCTACTTTTCCCAAAAAGCATCTCATCAGTAATTCAATAATATTTTTTTTTAGTGCTTAAAGCTACAGTGTGTAATAATTACAGGGATATACAGTCAGAAATGTAATATATTATACATAGCTATGTTATTTATCATCATCTACGAGCTCAGCCTCTTAACCTTAATATTTGCGTTGCCTTAGAATTCGTTATTTATAATTACATAGGAGCGGGTCTCGCAGCCATGGAGGCAGACATCTTTGCGCTGCAGCGCAGAGCCAACAAACTAGCGATGGCGAGATCGCCCATTACGCTCGAAAGTAACTACGGCAAGTTGAGAGAGATGAACTGAGACGGTACTGAAATCTATACCCTACACAGACTAATGAAATACTATCTGTAAAATTATCTATGTAAACAAACCTCATCACTTGAGAGGGTAGGTGATGTGGACGTCGTGGAAGACATTTTGTCCCGTAACGCTCACCGTACTGTTGGGGGGAGAAGCGGTGGGGGGGAGATGTTCATGTTGCTGCGGTCTGCAGTCTGGACGTTAGATGTCACTGAAAATTACACACCTTTTCAAAAGCAACAACCTAAGGAATATATATACATTTGATAGATATAATTACAGTACCACAATACCAAAAAACCTAAAATGTTTGCAAAGGTAATGGGTGCGAAAGCAACATAAAGCTGTAAAATCAAACACATGCATGTTGGGTGTTAGGGATTGCTGTCAATGAGTCAATGCAATCAGCTGGTTTTCCTTATGGTGCTGTCACACCTTGGTAAAATAGCCAGCGTATGCCGACGTACGAAAAAATTGGCAAAAATGCTGGCGTATGTTGGATAAGTTATGGGTAAGTTTTGTATAAGTTATGAGAACGCTGAAGCACGCTGGCAAACATCGACATACGGCAAGAACATCAAGAAATTTTGAGCTTCCATTTGCTACATTTGTGAAGCTTTTGTTTTTTTTGTAGCTCTTTTCATATGTAATTGTCCCAACTTCAACAGCGTCATACTTTTGCAGTTTTGGCACGTGATGACGCATGAAGGGTGTCTTAATTCAACACTGTTTTGTTACCCTGAATAGTGTTCTTACTGTTGACCGTGCAAAAGGGGAATGGACTGGAGCCAGGAGGTAGGAGCCACAACTTGATGTATTCAGATAAAGCTGCTCAGTTTTCTCTTTAGCTCCTTTTACAAAAATTAAATTAACATATTCTCTTTTATAATTTCTCCAGGAATGTATCACCCAGCAACGCAGTTTGTTATTAGTTCCTGCTCAACTTGACTCCAATGAAGTTAGCTCTCTTTCAGACAAGCTGTACTAAAAGAATAAAAATTGTAGTATAGACTATAACGTAAATAATATCTGACTCTTCAACATCAGACCTTTACGCCAGATATGATGTCACACATGTTGATTAGCGGTCAGCTGGAGGGGGGTTACAGGGGGCTTTTTTGTAATTCCCCTTTTGCTCCTCTCCTGCTGTTGCAATGATTCAGCTCTGCATATATTGAGGAGTGTTAAACATTTGGATTCATGCATTTGCCTTATGGCTATACCTAGTTTATCTAGTATTACAGATAGATGACAGATGCACACATTAACAACATTGCATCTGCAAACACTGCAACAGAAAACAAAGCACTTAGCATTGTGTTCAGTGCAGAAATTATGCCTGTTACAAATGTAGGAAGGACACATCTTGGGTTTGTGGAGACTGATGAAGGGACAAATATAGGCTAATAGGGTATGCTGTACATGCTATATTCTTATCAGCACACATAAGACAATGGGTGTATTTCATTTTTGGGCTCCACATGTAGTGCTTTTTATTGTAAGAAATTAATTTTATTGGTATACTGAGCTTATAGTGTTTGTCTGCTATTTTCTTACCTGAAATAGTGAATGATAAGATAAGATTGTTTCACCGTGTGACTTTTGCAATGTTATCTCTCAATGGGAAATGTGTCTAGTCTTGAATAGGCAACAGGTTTGCTTAAATGAAAGATTAAGAATAGACCTATCAATATATCTCTGCAAAAAAGGCATGATGTTGCAGAATAAGTCAAAGAAGAAACATGCTAGGAACATGCTTTTGTTCTGATGCTAGTTTTTTTTTTCAGCCTTTCTCCAATCTTATGTACTGGGGCTGGTAATATCAGCGGTTGTCTGTATTTTAATGGTAACAGTTACCAAGGTAGGGGCAACATTCAGAAGGGGGGCAACAAGCAGAAGGGAGTGTGAGCATGCAGCCGAGAGATGGAGCAATTAACTCTGGTAGAGGAAGGGAGAAATTGAAAATCCTGGGAATCCTGATGTTAATTTACTGAAACTGCAGTCCCAGGTCGAACAAGACAAATATGCAAATTAATCCCTGGGTGTAATCAACAGAAGTCAACCAGAGGCAACAGTAAAGGTTTGAACAGTTCATTAAAACACAAAACTGCTGCAGGTTTGGTGGGATTCACCAGAGACAAGTGGAACTTCTGGAAGGAGATTGTGCATTTGAGTGACCAGGCAGACACAGAGGGCAATGTTTCCAACTTTGAATCCTGATTCACTATCCACCTCATAGTTTGTGAACAATCTTTGAGAGATTCTGAAGAAACCAGTTGGCCTGTGACGTCACAGGTGATTCTCTGAGGATGTTTGAATCCGTCCAGGTAGGTTTGGAGGAATCCTTTGACAGTTTGTCATTGATCCATGGGAATGCACAGATTCAGATATGTAACAGCAGAGAGAGGCAGAATGATCAAGCTGACAGAGTACAGAATCCGAGAACCGGTCGAGACTCAGAGCCAGGTGATCCAAACTCCAGAGACAATCCAGAGGGGAATCCAATAGCGAGGTCAGGTCAGAGATCCAAAAACACACAATGTTCGAGAGGCAATACTTGAGTTGAGGGGGGATTGCATTCCTCTTCTTAAGAAAATTTTTAAAATAATCCCCCTTCTTAAATGACCGTCCCCTGTAACATTATATCACTGAATGTGTAAATTTCTATTATACATTAACAGTAATGGCAATAATATTGCCCTTTCAACATCTGGCAGGCTGTGCGCTTACGAGTAGCCTGACCAAATTATGGAGGCCCAGAGGGCACATGTGATTTCATTTTCGACCTCAGTGGTGCCACCACTCTGGGTGCAAGCCGAATCGTGGAGGGGAAATCCCTTAAAACGTGCCAAGAGAAGCTAGAGGTGGAATCGTTTGGACTTGATTGCCTGAACATCAACATTGCTAAATGCATGCAGCTAGGTTAACACTTTATTCTACTGCCTTGACTGCCTGCCTCCTTTTCAAATGTCAGGATCTTACCCAGCCTGGATAAAGACAGGTAGGACTGATTTAGAGCACTTTTTACTAAAGGTAAAGAAGCATGAACAATCCGGGATTCACATGGAAGATAATAAAATATAATGTACTTTTTCTAGGTGTTTGATAATTTACATAGTTGCTCTTAAATAAACACATTTTCAGAAAATAAATAGTTTTTATATATAAAAAAATATATATAGCTCACTAATATCTATTTTTGTGGTTTATTGATCAGCATAGTGATTGAATGGCAAGTGAGACGTACCAAAAGGTGAGCTACACAGATTTGTAACTACTTTCTGTCAATTTGCTCCTTGTCGCCTCTTGTAATGGCTGCTGTAACATGGTGGCAAACTGATTTAGAAAGCTTGGTTAGTATGGTATTCTACAGTTCCTTGTCGGGTTTGTCAGAGCTGACTGTTAGCAGGCCATATATAATGTAAAACTGACTACCTAAATAAAAGCCACCCCATATCCCAACCTCTCTCAAACCACATGTACAAAGATTAAAAATAAATAAATAATAAAAATAAAAATGAATTGAACTTTAACCAGTTTACTCTATGGTCCTGAAGACTGCCATTTTTCTCTATATTACCTGTCACGGAATCCAGGGACACATATTGTTAGGACAACTTTCGAGCAAAATGAGAAACGCTTTTTTTTTTTTTTTTTATTTGGTGATTTCCACTTTTTTGCAGAATCTTCTATTTCAAGTCATAAAGTCAGCGTTTGAGACTGCAGCATTTTTATACTTAGAAACATACATTTTAGGCCTGAAATAGGCGTGTTTTTGGAGATTTGTTTGTAAGCTGCCTTTTGTTTCCTTTGTTATTGCCACTGCCCTCCAAGCGAACAATTCAATTTCAATCCACTTTATTTAAATAGTGGCAATTCAAACAGATTTCATCTCAAGGCACTTTACAATTGAACCAGATCCTACAGTCAAATTGATTCAAAGTTTTCTATCTAAGGAAAACCAGTTGATTGCATCGACTCATTTACACAAAGGTAATCCTTCACACTAAGCACTTGTAGTGACAGTGGAGAGGAAAAACTCCCTTTTAATAGGGAGAAACCTCTAGCAGAACCAGCCATTTACTGAACACCAGCCAACATTGCCAACATAGGGACTTTTTTTTTTGGCACAGGGGGTAGTTAATTGTCATTCTTGCCTCCTTGAACCCCTATCAGCCATCTCCCAAGGCCAACTAGAGTTGAAGGAGAAAGAAGCAGACATAGAAAAATAAGCAAAGATAAAAAAGGCAACTGTGAACTGGCTCTGCAGGCGGCCCTGTCCAGGAAACACACAGCCAGGCAGATGAGCTATGAGCCAGCTCCTATGTCAGAGAATGAAGAGAGCACAACCAGCCAGTCACAGCCAGAGAAACAGGACTAATTGGAAAAACAGGCCCATTTCGAACATCTATAAACAAAGGTGTTGATGGCAAGAGCACAGCTGATATTTCTCTCTGGGATGGTGTCACAGCCAAACAGGAACATACCAGATGAAGCTACTATGAAAAGCAGAGAGAGCAGAGAAGATGACAAAATATTGTTAATTCACTGCTGTTGTAGTGAAGGAGACAGTGGAGACAAGCTTTTTCTAATCAAAATGGAAGAAAACAATGTTGACAGAGCATGAAGTGAGGAATGCTCTCAAGAGGTTTGCGGCTGCCTTATAAAAAAAGTCACTTTAAGCCGGGTGTACACTGTGCGATTTTCCAGTCGTGCAAGAGTCTTTCGATTGGGCCAACTTTCAGCCTGATCGTGCGTCATGAGTCATGTAGTGTACAGGGGGTTACGAGGGGCGATCAACCTCTCACGACCACCAGCCAGTGATTCAAGGTGAGCTTGAATTTCTGGCTAAAACTGTAGGTCACCACACATACACACCTGAAATTGCATTTGCACAGAAACATATCACCGAAATGATTGACAGTTAGGAGAACCAATGATTTTGATGATCCCCAGAAAAGGAACATCCTTCACTATACCTTAAATTTAGCCTTAGGAGTACTGTTACCTTGTCCTACTGTACCTCCAGCACAGACTCCGACCAGCTGTCTCCTTCTCTCCTCTGCTCTCTCTGCCCTGCAGACTACTCTGATCCTCAGCATCCTCCTTCCATGCTTCACCTCTTCCTGCATCTGTCTCCCAAGCGGACTTTCTCGATGTACCTCTGTCCTCCTCCTGGACAGCCACAGCCCCTCTCTTCTGTATGTGCAGGGTACGGATTTTATAATGGCCTAAATTGCTTCAGTCACATTGGAACATAATGGTGATCTTCTGCCTTGAAAGTCCAAAGTAAAAGTCCTTATACCCTTTTCACGTTTGTATTTACACTACATAGATATGATTACTGATTTATATTTTTTGCCAACAAATTCCTTCATATTCTTTGGCTAATGTTAATCTCCAATAAACAAATCAAAGCTTTAATGTAGATTCATTATTTAAACTGTTTTAACCCCAGTTTTGTAATTGTAAACATTCTTAGCTATGTAACCATTTCATTGAGTTGTTCTTATGAATTCCCTTCTTTATCCATAACTATTTTTGCTATTTATCTTTAAAATAACATTTGCAAGTACACTTATGGGTAAAATGTGGTAAATCCTATTGTGTTGAATTATTTGGAATAGGTCAAATGTAGGATTTTGTGTTAGCCTTGTATGTGTTTTGGAATTACAATCTGAAAGTAAACAGGTTATTAACCTGAACAGGTTGAGAGTTTTGGTGTGTTTCCTGGAAATAAATGAAATGTACTTCAATACCGTGTAACTCTAATACTCTTTTCTGTCTTTTCCTTGAACATAGCTAAAAGAGCCTTCCAGAGGATTTAAATTATTAAGCAGTAACATGAAATCTAATTCTGGGTGATAAATGAAATTAATTTAAATTAAAGTCAGAGCCTATGTAATTTGATCATTGCTTGGAATATATAGAGGTAATGGTGTATGTGAGTAAAGAAAGCCATGTAAGTTTTGATGAATTCATGGCTCAGTCTTGCTATAGCTCTAGGCTTTGTACAGCAGAGACCACATACTCCCCCATATTAACTCCCTTCTTACAAAATAATGACCGGGAGTTCCTTAAATGAAATACTCCAAATTTAACCAAGCTCTATCAAACTTATCGGAAGCACGATTGTTTTTCCTATTTTTATTGGTTTTACTTCTGCTGTTGGATTCTTCTCCTGTCGATGAAAGGGAAATTTAAAGCTCGACTTACCCTAGTGACAGTCATCCTGTTAGCTGAAATGAGGAAGAGCAACAGTGTCAAAATTAAGAAAAACTCAGTTCGGCATTATGGACATTTTAGCTATAAAAATTTATTGTTATCTGTCTATTTCCGCGAAAACTGTTTGATATATTTTTATAGGAAATACAGAATCTGCTTTTAAACAAAACTTCCAATTTTCTAATTGAAAATAAATTGCATTATTTAAAAATTGCTGCCACCCAATTCCATTTAGACAGCTCAAAATGGTAAAGTCTAAGGCAAAGAATGATCTGCATTAAATAACGTAATAAGTTAAGGGATAGGCAAAGCTGTACGTAGGAGAAGGTAAAGTGATAGTGAATTGGAAATGATTTAAATATATAAATACCATAAAAATGTAATAAAAACAAAAAAATATGAAAAAAAACCATCATGAGACTGCAACGCTGTAACTTTGGAGAATACCTCTCTCTGACTTCTTCTCTGATCATGCCTCATGAACTTGGGGCTATTCAAGTATAAATATCTTGTTACTTTACTTAAGAAGAAATTTTGGTTATTTATAGCTTACTTAAGTAATAATTTTTCAGTCATTTTTTTACTTTTACTCCTTACGTTTTCTTGCAATCATCTCTACTTTCTACTCCTTACATTTTAAAAAAGTTATCTTGTTACTCATTTTTAATCACAATTTCTCATATTTGGGTAGAAAAAGATAAATAGTTTAGACTGCACCATCCAGACAAAAATATGGATTATGATTGGACGAGAATAGTAATAATCTACCATTCTGATACTCTGTTGTGCAAAAATAATGTCCTGCAGATAATGAATAGATGGTTAACTAGAACTGGAGTTATAGTTAATTATTATCCTATTCAACATCGAAGGCAAAATCAATTTAGTGTTCTTAGGTGGATAATTAGAGCCCTGAATTATCTACTTACCGGTTGTTGATCCACAACTGGAGGGTTCCGGGACCGGCTGTTAAAATCCAGGTATCCACCAGTCTAGTGGCCCCGGTTAAGTTATCAGCAAAGCTATTAAATTATCAATAAAGAACCTTCTATCTCTGTTTATTCGCACTATTACCAAAAGGGGTTGGGTTTGCGCTGAGTGATAAACCCTCCGTTATATGAACGACCAAAACCACTACAGATTAACCAATGATGTCTTTATTCTAATAATTCAGGATTACAGAAATCTAACATCTATGCAAACACTACACACTACTAGAAAAATAAACACGAGGTAGATTAAATGACTAGTTCAAAAGAAAAATCGAAAATAAAGAATTAAACGAGATAGAAACAACGAAATAAAACCATTACTGGCGTCTGAAATTGTCCAAAATATGCCAGATATTAATACATTCACTAATGTCCGCTAGCAGCAGGTATAGTGCAATTGATCAGTGTAAACTAATACATCCAACTTAAATCAGCAAATGATTAAATGCATTAACAAAGCAGCAGGTGTAATGATAGCAGTGCAATCGATCATGAACATTAATACATCCAGCTTAGTATTGGTAAATTATTGAACATGTATTAACAATAGCAGCGTTCAGCAAAAACCCCTTTTTGCCTGGCAATGTAGTGACGTGTGTGAATGGTTGTGGCTAAATGGGGACCACCCCCTTTGTTCTCCACGCGGTGAGGGGAACAAAGAGAAATGGGGGGGGGCGACCTGTAATCAAGATGGCGGCGACCACGGGGACCCCACGTGGCTGAATGTGATAACTTTATCTCTATCTCAAAGCAGAAACAACGAAGAGGACAGGAAAGCCAAGAAAGAAAGTAAAGAAACACACACTTATTTTAACCAAATAAACAAACCCTTAATCGGCACAGATAAAAAAAAAAAAAAAAGAACATCAGCATTAATTCAAAACCCTAAACTGCCTTTCTCTCGGCTGAGCACAGCAATCCTGATGCATCAAAAGGAAAGTAAATTGATTTTACTGTGAGATGCGTCGTCGAGGGAGGTTGGCGTTTCCACGGCAACCGCAGCGTGGTTTCTGTCGGGCAGAGGTTCTCTGCCACCGGTCCGCCCCTCGGGAAAGTTCAGTCAGCTCGGGCCGCAGCAGAGGGGTTGATCTGCTCACGAGTTGGAAAGGAGGGATTTTAGGAGGTGATCTTAGGATGTGGTCAGCTAGAAAGCGTCCTCTCAGCCGATTCGTCCAAGGAAGGGGAGAACGAAACTCCGCGGTCAGCTTCAAAGGCTTCTGTCTCCCAGTCAGCGCAGCCGCTATGCACGATGGAACACTGCGATCCGTGACTTTTGACGCAGGAAAACGAAAGCTACTTCCAGTCAGCTTTCTTCTGGTATTTCACGTGAAAGGGGTCTCTCCTGACGGGCTGCAAACCCATGGAAAAAGAGAAAGAGTCTTTTCGCGCTGCGCTTTTTAACCCATGGATGACGTGCGGGCACTTCCTGTCTGCGCATCGGCTGATTGGTCCGTGCTGTGAGTGACGTGGGGGTAGTTCCATTGTGGACAAGAACAAAGGGGGTAGTTCAGGTGGCAACGGAGATGGTTCAGCCCACTGATTTAGTTCAGTGTTGGTAATATACCTCAACAACTCTAATGGTTTACATGCTGTTCATCTGACTGGGACTTTAGACAGATAAAATATGTGTTTTGGTCTATTATCCACTAAGCATGCCTTGTTACTGTTCTTGAATCAGAGGAGGGAGCGAGTTTTAAAGAGCCATAGTTTTCCTGTTATCATGCCTTGTTCTGCCCCTCAACTACTGAGCTTGCCTGTTCCCATCTGAATGTTCTGCCTGAATTCTCTGTGGATTCCTGAAACCCAGGAACTGCCTGTTTATTTTCTGATCCGCACCCCTTACCAGGTTGCAGACTATGGATCTCTGAGCCTATCTGTTCTGAACTGTTTCCCTGACCTGGCTCAGATTAATGCTCGTTCACTACAGTAGGGCTGCAGCATGTGGTTCACTCTGGGCGACTCCCGCCGCATCTTGTTTGGCAGTCATTCGGCTGGATCCTGCCTCACTCTGAGAGGATGGACTGCACTGTTAAACCAGGTAAGTGACTCTCATGAATAATAGCCATCCATCAGATTATCACTTACCTGTGTTTCTACCTAGCCAGAGTGCCAGTGATGGGCAGTCCCCCCACCTCCCCTTGCTGCCACTGCAGATCCACAGTTTTGCACCCTAATTATTTTTATAAACATTTTAAACCTTCCCACTGTCGGTCTCACCTATAATATTGGGTCCTAAGTTCTGAGCTCATTACATGATAACATTTTTTTGTAGAGTCTACTAATTGATTGTCATTAGTTGCATTAGTAGCATACCTAGCAATGTTTTCTAGGTCTGCAAATACCTGTATTATTTGCTATAATTAGGTTATGCCTCAGCTTTGCAAATTTTTCTTTTGAGGTTATATGTTGATAAGCTATTTGTATAAAACATGTTCACCTCTCACATTCTGTCTGGCGGTCTTTATAATCTGAAATAGGTGAAAATGTTCAGTGTTCCTCATTGCTATCTCACTCATTTTTGTGATGTAGATAATAAACTATTCTAACAGTAAACAGTAGCAACATTTATTTTTCAGAGATGTTAAAGCTATCCCTTGTAACAATGCAGCTTAAAGCTTTACTTTTTTATGTTGAATGTGTACCTCTAATAATCACTAAATGATATTCACACAGAATTTTGTATCACAGACAAGATCATTCCCACCACAGCTGACAACGGATCAAACTTCCTGTTAGCCTTCAAAGTGTACGAGCAGAAAGTGTAATTCACTGTTCTCAGGCATAGAAAGAATAGTGTGAACCCCCCCGTTTGTTGAATTCATCAATATATTATTAAACAAATGGCCAAGTAACACAGGTAATCTTTAAAAGTCGAAGAACCAACATCTGTTCAATGCAAATATGCAATCCCTGTATTTATTACAACCATTATTTGATTTTAAATATCTTAAGAAGGTTATATGTCTAAAAGTCTTAGATGGCAGTATTTTTGGTTTTTTAATGTTTACTTCCTTTCCGACATTTGAAGTTGCTACATCTGATTTGCCCAAATATTCTGTATTTTTCAATTTCTTCTTTTTACAGTTTTAGTCCAGTGGAACCTCTTTTTCTCTAAGACTATGCAAAAACAATACACCCAAATGCAAAGGAACTAGATATTCTTCAAGGAGACACCAGAGTCCAGATAGGATGGTTGGTTCCCACCATAACTCTGCTTCCAGCCTTGAAAAATGTTTTAGGCAAATCTTTACAGATCCAGAGCTTATAGCTAGAGCCACTCTGGTGATGGAAATACTCTTAAACTTGGTAAGTGTCTTCTAGGGATGCAAGTTTTGTATGAAGGAGTTCATCTAAGTGGTTGATCTTATCGATTGACTGATAAATAATTGTTGACCGCGATTTAACCTAAAAACCTACCTTTTCTCTTGTGTCAAGAAGGTCTAATGTAGAACTATTTTCAAAAGGAAAGGTAACATTTAGGCTAAGGTTAACTCAAAAACAATCTATAAAAATAACAGTAACTTAAATGATCCTTAAAACTTAATCCTTAATTGATCCTTAATTGGTGACACTTAGGCATCAACTTAAGGAACTTGTCAAGTGTCTACATGCTGAACTGTATTGTATGTTGTGCATTTGGTATTTTACTGTTCATTAAAATGTTTGGAAATTTGTTTGCTCCTGTCCTGGGCACTAAAGTATAGCTTTAGTACTTCTGCTGTGGGCAGAAGTACAGGAAGAGTACTTCAGTACAGCTAAAGTCCCTCCCAGCTTTGTGTCAGCTATCACTTTAACTTAATACAGCACTCCCAGCCTGAGCAGCCTGTAAGAGACTGTTTAGTGCTGCAGGATGATCTCCAAGTCAAGAAGAGCATGCCTTGGCTCAAAGAACTTTGAGAACCACCTGCTGTTGCTGCCATGATATTGGTGCTGATGACTGGCTGGATTACTAATTCCATTCACCTGCCCAACTCCCTGTTTTCTTATTACCGATCATCTGATCGCCTGCTCCAACTTCTTTTTAACCAGGTCTCTAACCATCTATCAGGACCAGATTATTCTCTCGAGCCAGTGGGGATAGTGTGTTTAGTGTTACCTTAGTGTTTTTGATTTCTTGTTCTGCCTCTCAACCACTCAGCTGCGCCTGTTCCTGTCTGATCTGTTTTAATCTTCTTGCTTCCAGTCATCAGACAATTTATTAATGGGTCAGTGGTGAGAGTGATTTAGTGTTACCTCAGTGTTTCTTATTACCTGATCCTGACCTGTTCTTCTTTATCAACCAATGAGCCTGCCTGTTCCCGTCTGATCTGTTTGAAGGCCTGTTTTTGGACTGCTTTTGATTTTGCCTGTTTAATGAACTTGAACTGCCTTCTGACACCAACCTGGATTTCCCTTCGGAACCTCTACCGACTGGTTTTAATTTCTGAGCACATCTTCTACCCCAGCTTTTGGTTTCACCCATCTTGTTCGCAGTCCACCGGCTGCATCCTACCTTATTCCCTGGGCTTGGACTAGACCAAAAAAACAAGGTTTGTGACTCTTGTTCATAATCTTACTTCACTAGATTTACGTGGTCACTAACTTGTGTTTCCTTTCTGCAGAGGTTTCTGCCCTAGATGCCCTAGCAGTTGCTACTGCAGATCCGTCTTTTAATAAACGCTTTTTTTAGTAACTGTCTTTCCACCTTGAATACTGGGTCCTCTGCTCTGAGCCATGACAGTTGCAGCTCAACAAAACATATTACATAGGGTTTTTAAATTTAGTTTCTTTATTGTTGGAGAAATTATCCATTTGATAAGTCTAAAGTAAATATTATTGAGGGTCAGTTTTAATAAATGTGTTTTTTGTCTGTGTAAAAGGTCACTATTTATAATAATTGAATAAAAAAGGGCTTACTGACAGATTAATTATCAAAGCATACATTCATAATCAAGTAAATGCTTCTTATTTCATTTTGCAAGTTGAATAGAGTTATGGTTTGGAATAATTTATAATATTGTGATTCAGGACATCTACTGTAAGGTTGTGTTTATTTAGGTTGGTTAAATATCTAGAATTGACATTAACCATCTAACAAACTGCTCCCTTACTCACCAACAGTGTTGGGCACGTTACTTTGAAAAAGTAATTAGTTATAGTTACTAGTTACTTCTCCCAAAAAGTAACTGAGTTACTAACTGAGTTACTCCACAATAAAAGTAACTAGTTACTAGTAAAAGTAACTATTGCGCTACTTTTGCGTTTACGTTCGCTCTATTCAGCTGGCTTTCCAAAGCCAGCTGAATAGAGCGAACGACAAAGACAAGAACCTGCAGAGAGTTTTGCATTTATTGCAACTCAACGTAAATGACATCAGGGGGGAACGCGATGTGAAGATTTTAACAGGGCATTCAGATCTGGTGAGTATATGAAATTAATAACTGGGGATGTCTAATTCTGAAATCCTGTGTACTGCAACATCTATCTATCTATCTATCTATCTATCTATCTATCTATCTATCTATCTATCTATCTATCTATCTATCTATCTATCTATCTATCTATCTATCTATCTATCTATCTATCTATCTATCTATCTATCTATCTATCTATCTATCTATACTCTGTGTGACATAAAATATGGATCTCCATCCCTGCCACAAAGGCCATCAAATAATGTTTAAAATAAAAAATACAGTAGGTTGAGAAGGCAGAGTATCCATCCATCCGTCCATCCATATTTCTCCCTTTCTCCATATAGGAGCTGCGTGAAGCTGACACCCCACCCACGTCAAAAAACTCTGCAAATAGACTGAATGGTTAGTGCAACGTTAGTGCAGATTTGTGCAGAAAAAAATATTGTTTGAGCTACTTTTGTTTAAGAGATATTAAAGATTATTTTTTAGGTCATCCAGAGGTCACCATCCCCTTATTAAACTCCAATTTGAACCAAAGTGGTCTCATTTTTTAGTGCTTCGTTTGTGCTGATTTGTGCAGTTAAAACAAACATTTGTGCTATTTTAGTTTTGAAGATATAATCATTTAAATTTTTGGCTGATGACGTCACCATCCCCCCATCAAGCTCCGATTTGATCCAAAGTGGTCTCATTTTTTAGTGCTTCGTTTGTGCTGATTTGTGCAGTTAAAACGGTCATTTGTGCTATTTTAGTTTTTAAGATATAATCATTTTAATTTTTGGCTGATGACGTCACCATCCCCCCATCAAGCTCCGATTTGATCCAAAGTGGTCTCATTTTTTAGTGTTTCGTTTGTGCTGATTTGTGCCGTTAAAACGGTCATTTGTGCTATTTTAGTTTTTAAGATATAATCATTTACATTTTTTGGCTGATGACATCACCATCCCCCCATCAAGCTCCGATTTGATCCAAAGTGGTCTCATTTTTTAGCGTTTCGTTTGTGCTGATTTGTGCCGTTAAAACGGTCATTTGTGCTATTTTAGTTTTTAAGATATAATCATTTACATTTTTTGGCTGATGACATCACCATCCCCCCATCAAGCTCCGATTTGATCCAAAGTGGTCTCATTTTTTAGTGCTTCGTTTGTGCTGATTTGTGCAGTTAAAACGGTCATTTGTGCTATTTTAGTTTTTAAGATATAATCATTTTAATTTTTGGCTGATGACGTCACCATCCCCCCATCAAGCTCCGATTTGATTCAAAGTGGTCTCATTTTTTAGGGCTTCGTTTGTGCTGACTTGTGCAGTTAAAACCGACATTTGTGCTGCTTTACTTTTTAAGATATAATAGATTAAAATTTAGGTCGGTGACGTCACCACCCCCCAATTAGAGAGCTGCGGAAGTGGACAAGTCAGCGGCAAAGCAAAGGAGTCTCGTCTAAGTTAGTTTGAGTCACCTATGCATGTTAGTGGATGTTTCAAGTGTGTAACTGATGACATTATTATGCCTTGTGTGTTGTAAAATTTCCTTATATAACCTGTTTAACTGTGTTGTTTTGTAGCTGCAGCTTTAGTTTTGTAGCTGCAGCTTTAGTAGTACTAACTAACTGTTTATAGTCAATGTTGTTAATCTTTTGGGCTTAGCCTGAACGTTTAAGTTTATATTACATGTTTTGTTATTAAGTCTTTATGCACAGTGATACGGAGTTTATAATCCTGTTTGACTATCATCTTGTTGAGTTAAGTTTTTTGGGCTAGATTGACCACTAGGTGTCAGCAGGCTAAATTATATTTCTTTATGGTGAATGTTATTTCATGCCTGATTACTAACTTTATGCTTACTGATTATTACTGATATTTAGTATGATATTATTTGTGTTTTTCTTTAGACCAACTTCAAGATCCTTGCATCTACTACCTGTATACCTTAGCCCTCCAATAAAGCTGCACTCTGTAAGTATTTTTACCGACCTTCCAGGCAGACACCAGTGCACCTGAACCTCATTTATAAGTCTTCTAGTTTTCTTCAGTACATATTTTTATGTATTTCTACTGATAAAGCAGTGACATTATTATGAAGCTGTGTCATTTACCATCACCAGCAGGTTCAAAACAAACTGTATCTGTGTCTTACATAGAACATCCATGTTGGCTCTTTTTCATTTATCAACAATAACCTTGGAATGAAAAGTTTTATTAAGATTTGCAGCCCAGTAATACTTTATGTGCAGACTGCTACGTTTTTAATATAACGTTTATGCTGAGCTTATTAAATAAAAACAAATTGCTCTACATTGTTAGTAATTTCTAATTCTTTAATTAAGCCAATATATTAATTGTTGGACAATATTTCCCACTCCACGCATGAAGCTAGTAATGAACTGGAGAGGACCTTCAGCCTAATTGAACCTTTAGCTTAAACAGACAAAAAATTTTGGATATTGTTCCTTACAGATGCTGTTTTACTTTATAGTCTAACCACAGTGCTGTATTTTTTTAAAGTTTACTGCTAGCCTATAAACTGTAATTAGCTTATTTTTTGGTGCAGAAACACCAAAAAGGAGTAATAATAATAATACATTTTATTTAGCAGCGCCTTTCTTGACACTCAAGGTCACTTTACAAATAATACAAAAGATAAATAAAAAGAGAGATGAAAATACAATAATGTAATGAAGTATGACTTCAAAAATCAACTATAACAAAGTGCCCTTGAATATGTAATAAACCTTTTACTTTCAAAGAAGAACAAACACTTCTGATTTGGAAAACAAACTTTATGTTAACATTTGAACATTTTGATAAAAGAAAACGCCTTTTTAAAACTGTAATATGGTCCTAACAACTGGGAACTCTTCTGGGCTTCTCAAAACTGACCTCCAAAGTATATTTCTTAACAGCATTCAATCTGCTGTGTATAACACAGCATGTGGTTGTACTTAGGTATTTTCAGGCACTGTCTTCACTACCTTTGCCAGATCATCATAAAGTTCCCACATACAGTACATGGAGCTCTTCGGCAGTAGGCAGTGTAATGTCCAAGACCGTGTTTGGTTGAGCTAGCCTTGAAAGCGATCACTCCTTTTAAGGTCAGTGTCTTTCCTTGGGGAGCCACAACAGAGGGACATTTACACAAAGGAAATTCAGTTGTGTTTGCTATATTTTGACAACTGCAAAGACAGAATTGGATCTTTGTCACCTAATTCTAAATCTTTTTTCTCCTGCTTTGCTTTTCGTAGGGTCGCCAAATTTGGGAGGTGACTTGGTTCAGGATCTCCAATATCCATCAATTCCGATGCCTTTGCTGACCTCCATACAGCCGGCTCCATCCTGCCCTCACACAGCTCTTTTGAAATTTGATCCATTCCTCAAAAGGGACTTCAATCTGAAAACATGAGCAGCTGCCTACTCCTGAAGAAATAGAGCCAGAGTCAAACTCATGACCAGATGTTATGTCTGTTTAACTTTACGAAAGTGTACACAGCTTTTGGAGACATCTTGTTTTCCAGCTGCTGACTTAATTCAGTCCAAATAGCAGCAGCAGGAGTGGCTATTTTGCCATTTAGAAGGATGGCCTCTTTTGAATTGCAGACAACTGCAAAAAGGGAATCCCTGTCTACTGATGGCTTTCGAGGTATCTCGTTGAAGGATAAAAAGAATTTGATTAGCATTAATACAAATATTCTGACATATAGAATTCTGCTACAACTAAAAACTTCAGTTTAAATTACTGTTCTTCCCTAAATCAATATGCCTTTTATGCTTAATTGTAATTATAGTCTGTTTTTTGGTTATTGCACATATAGCATTTTTATGGCTTGTTAACTTTCATTTAAAGTATTAGTTCAACTTTAAAAATGTGCCTTAGCCCTGTGGAGTCTACAGATGTGCCTAATCATAGATAACTGTATGTTTTAATAAATTAAAAAAATCTGGAATTAAAATGTAATTGAATTTTGGATTTACAGAAATCTGTTTGCTTTGTATTAAATTAAATATTGGATACCCTGGCCAACTTAGCTAAAAATAACGTAGTTGCTGTTGATCGTGACATGTTTGTTACTAAAACCTTATTTGTTGCTAACATTTACTGCCATGTGGCTGCTAGCCCTGTATGTATAGCATTCAACCATGCATCTCCCATTATTTATTATCTTACCTTGCTCTAAAATCATGTTTGACAGATGTTGAAGTTTAAAGGATTTCACTTTTATTAATATATATGATCTAATTTGCTATCTTTCTACGCAGAGTTCACTGAATCACTAGGTGGCATCACTCACTGTAAAGTCGTGTGAGGACTTCAAATTTGCCAAACAGTCAATGCTGTTTTAATAACTCTTACATTTAATGTCATAAGTTACAAATTAAAGCTTGATGCATTTTATTTAAGCATAAAGAATTTGGTTTATTGAAATGACACTCAATTGCCTACGTGCTGTGCACTTCTAACTTCATCCTTCTGGCGCATCTCAGTTATTTTTTTAAACCAGTTTGCTGCTCAATGTGCGGAAAATAAGGGTCAACAATGTGAATACGACTATCAAAACCACCTTAAAATAAATCACAGTTACAATATTAGAATAATAATAATGGAATATAAGTAACAGGTAAAATATTTGTAGAAGTTTGTATAAGTATATAACTGTTGCAGAATGTGAGGATTTGATCATGTGCAGGCTCAGGCTGGTGTGTCCCCCTCTCCATTTGTGAGACAACAATATTGCATTTCTGTGGAGAAAGGTTAATATATTGGTGGCTTTGTTGACATACGTGGGTGAAGCTGACACCCCACCCACGTCAAAAAACTCTGCAAATAGACTGAATGGTTAGTGCAACGTTAGTGCAGATTTGTGCAGAAAAAAATATTGTTTGTGCTACTTTTGTTTAAGAGATATTAAAGATTATTTTTTAGGTCATCCAGAGGTCACCATCCCCCCATTAAACTCCAATTTGAACCAAAGTGGTCTCATTTTTTAGTGCTTCGTTTGTGCTGATTTGTGCAGTTAAAACGGTCATTTGTGCTATTTTAGTTTTGAAGATATAATCATTTAAATCTTTGGCTGATGACGTCACCATCCCCCCATCAAGCTCCGATTTGATCCAAAGTGGTCTCATTTTTTAGTGCTTCGTTTGTGCTGATTTGTGCAGTTAAAACGGTCATTTGTGCTATTTTAGTTTTTAAGATATAATCATTTTAATTTTTGGCTGATGACGTCACCATCCCCCCATCAAGCTCCGATTTGAACCAAAGTGGTCTCATTTTTTAGTGCTTCGTTTGTGCTGATTTGTGCAGTTAAAACAAACATTTGTGCTGCTTTACTTTTTAAGATATAATCATTTAAATTTTTTTGGCTGATGACATCACCATCCCCCCATCAAGCTCCGATTTGATCCAAAGTGGTCTCATTTTTTAGTGCTTCGTTTGTGCTGATTTGTGCAGTTAAAACAAATATTTGTGCTGCTTTACTTTTTAAGATATAATCATTTTTATCTTTTGGCTGATGACGTCACCATCCGCCAATCAAGCTCCGATTTGATCCAAAGTGGTCTCATTTTTTAGTGCTTCGTTTGTGCTGATTTGTGCAGTTAAAACAAACATTTGTGCTGCTTTACTTTTTAAGATATAATCATTTTAATTTTTTGGCTGATGACGTCACCATCCCCCCATCAAGCTCCGATTTGATCCAAAGTGGTCTCATTTTTTAGTGCTTCGTTTGTGCTGATTTGTGCAGTTAAAACAAACATTTGTGCTGCTTTACTTTTTAAGGTATAATCGTTTAAATTTTTTGGCTGATGACATCACCATCCCCCCATCAAGCTCCGATTTGATCCAAAGTGGTCTCATTTTTTAGTGCTTCGTTTGTGCTGATTTGTGCAGTTAAAACAAACATTTGTGCTGCTTTACTTTTTAAGATATAATCATTTTTATCTTTTGGCTGATGACCGCCAATCAAGCTCCGATTTGATCCAAAGTGGTCTCATTTTTTAGTGCTTCGTTTGTGCTGATTTGTGCAGTTAAAACAAACATTTGTGCTGCTTTACTTTTTAAGATATAATCATTTTAATTTTTTGGCTGATGACGTCACCATCCCCCCATCAAGCTCCGATTTGATCCAAAGTGGTCTCATTTTTTAGTGCTTCGTTTGTGCTGATTTGTGCAGTTAAAACAAACATTTGTGCTGCTTTACTTTTTAAGGTATAATCGTTTAAATTTTTTGGCTGATGACATCACCATCCCCCCATCAAGCTCCGATTTGATCCAAAGTGGTCTCATTTTTTAGTGCTTCGTTTGTGCTGATTTGTGCAGTTAAAACAAACATTTGTGCTGCTTTACTTTTTAAGATATAATCGTTTAAATTTTTTGGCTGATGACGTCACCATCCCCCCATCAAGCTCCGATTTGAACCAAAGTGGTCTCATTTTTTAGTGCTTCATTTGTGCTGATTTGTGCAGTTAAAACCGTCATTTGTGCTGCTTGCATGTCCGATTCAAACTATATTCTCTATACTTGCAGGTGATGATCACAACCGACTACATTTATTACACATCTACAACTGCTGTTTTTGTTTCAGGCCGCTTTTTATCCTGTAAATTCTTGTCAGTAATTTAGTCTGGGACAAAAGTAAATTATATCTCACTGCCAACACTGGAAAAAAGGGAAGTCTTTTTTAAATGTTTCTACTGATAAATCAGTGTCATTATTATGAAGATTACCGAGCCTGTTTGTCCCCTTCTTATTAGATTATTTATATATTCATGCTAATTGGCAAAGATCTCTAGGGAAACGTGTTTTTATTGTTATTTTATTATTATTTTTTTTGTACTTTCCACTGTTATAAGAATACTTATTTTATACAGTGGCTTGGTTGCCCCATGCTGGAAAGGAAAGTAGTTATTCAACAACAGCAGTTGTTGTCCGCAGTCAGAATGCCTTGGTGGAAGAAGATGTGGCCAGATGCAGCGTTTGGTCTAACCACTGTTCTCAAGAAAGCAGTTAATTACATATATTTGTTTTATATTGCAAGTTGTTTTAGCTGTTATTGTTGTTATGTGTTTTATATTGTTTTGTATTCCCTAATAAAGATTGATTGCAGCGTGATTTATTGTGCCTCATTTAAAGAACTTTGCTTTAGATAGCAATGTCAACAACGTGGGTGAAGCTGACACCCCACCCACGTCAAAAAACTCTGCAAATAGACTGAATGGTTAGTGCAACGTTAGTGCAGATTTGTGCAGAAAAAAATATTGTTTGTGCTACTTTTGTTTAAGAGATATTAAAGATTATTTTTTAGGTCATCCAGAGGTCACCATCCCCCCATTAAACTCCAATTTGAACCAAAGTGGTCTCATTTTTTAGTGCTTCGTTTGTGCTGATTTGTGCAGTTAAAACGGTCATTTGTGCTATTTTAGTTTTGAAGATATAATCATTTAAATCTTTGGCTGATGACGTCACCATCCCCCCATCAAGCTCCGATTTGATCCAAAGTGGTCTCATTTTTTAGTGCTTCGTTTGTGCTGATTTGTGCAGTTAAAACGGTCATTTGTGCTATTTTAGTTTTTAAGATATAATCATTTTAATTTTTGGCTGATGACGTCACCATCCCCCCATCAAGCTCCGATTTGAACCAAAGTGGTCTCATTTTTTAGTGCTTCGTTTGTGCTGATTTGTGCAGTTAAAACAAACATTTGTGCTGCTTTACTTTTTAAGATATAATCATTTAAATTTTTTTGGCTGATGACATCACCATCCCCCCATCAAGCTCCGATTTGATCCAAAGTGGTCTCATTTTTTAGTGCTTCGTTTGTGCTGATTTGTGCAGTTAAAACAAATATTTGTGCTGCTTTACTTTTTAAGATATAATCATTTTTATCTTTTGGCTGATGACGTCACCATCCGCCAATCAAGCTCCGATTTGATCCAAAGTGGTCTCATTTTTTAGTGCTTCGTTTGTGCTGATTTGTGCAGTTAAAACAAACATTTGTGCTGCTTTACTTTTTAAGATATAATCATTTTAATTTTTTGGCTGATGACGTCACCATCCCCCCATCAAGCTCCGATTTGATCCAAAGTGGTCTCATTTTTTAGTGCTTCGTTTGTGCTGATTTGTGCAGTTAAAACAAACATTTGTGCTGCTTTACTTTTTAAGGTATAATCGTTTAAATTTTTTGGCTGATGACATCACCATCCCCCCATCAAGCTCCGATTTGATCCAAAGTGGTCTCATTTTTTAGTGCTTCGTTTGTGCTGATTTGTGCAGTTAAAACAAACATTTGTGCTGCTTTACTTTTTAAGATATAATCATTTTTATCTTTTGGCTGATGACCGCCAATCAAGCTCCGATTTGATCCAAAGTGGTCTCATTTTTTAGTGCTTCGTTTGTGCTGATTTGTGCAGTTAAAACAAACATTTGTGCTGCTTTACTTTTTAAGATATAATCATTTTAATTTTTTGGCTGATGACGTCACCATCCCCCCATCAAGCTCCGATTTGATCCAAAGTGGTCTCATTTTTTAGTGCTTCGTTTGTGCTGATTTGTGCAGTTAAAACAAACATTTGTGCTGCTTTACTTTTTAAGGTATAATCGTTTAAATTTTTTGGCTGATGACATCACCATCCCCCCATCAAGCTCCGATTTGATCCAAAGTGGTCTCATTTTTTAGTGCTTCGTTTGTGCTGATTTGTGCAGTTAAAACAAACATTTGTGCTGCTTTACTTTTTAAGATATAATCGTTTAAATTTTTTGGCTGATGACGTCACCATCCCCCCATCAAGCTCCGATTTGAACCAAAGTGGTCTCATTTTTTAGTGCTTCATTTGTGCTGATTTGTGCAGTTAAAACCGTCATTTGTGCTGCTTGCATGTCCGATTCAAACTATATTCTCTATACTTGCAGGTGATGATCACAACCGACTACATTTATTACACATCTACAACTGCTGTTTTTGTTTCAGGCCGCTTTTTATCCTGTAAATTCTTGTCAGTAATTTAGTCTGGGACAAAAGTAAATTATATCTCACTGCCAACACTGGAAAAAAGGGAAGTCTTTTTTAAATGTTTCTACTGATAAATCAGTGTCATTATTATGAAGATTACCGAGCCTGTTTGTCCCCTTCTTATTAGATTATTTATATATTCATGCTAATTGGCAAAGATCTCTAGGGAAACGTGTTTTTATTGTTATTTTATTATTATTTTTTTTGTACTTTCCACTGTTATAAGAATACTTATTTTATACAGTGGCTTGGTTGCCCCATGCTGGAAAGGAAAGTAGTTATTCAACAACAGCAGTTGTTGTCCGCAGTCAGAATGCCTTGGTGGAAGAAGATGTGGCCAGATGCAGCGTTTGGTCTAACCACTGTTCTCAAGAAAGCAGTTAATTACATATATTTGTTTTATATTGCAAGTTGTTTTAGCTGTTATTGTTGTTATGTGTTTTATATTGTTTTGTATTCCCTAATAAAGATTGATTGCAGCGTGATTTATTGTGCCTCATTTAAAGAACTTTGCTTTAGATAGCAATGTCAACAAAGCCACCAATATATTAACCTTTCTCCACAGAAATGCAATATTGTTGTCTCACAAATGGAGAGGGGGACACACCAGCCTGAGCCTGCACATGATCAAATCCTCACATTCTGCAACAGTTATATACTTATACAAACTTCTACAAATATTTTACCTGTTACTTATATTCCATTATTATTATTCTAATATTGTAACTGTGATTTATTTTAAGGTGGTTTTGATAGTCGTATTCACATTGTTGACCCTTATTTTCCGCACATTGAGCAGCAAACTGGTTTAAAAAAATAACTGAGATGCGCCAGAAGGATGAAGTTAGAAGTGCACAGCACGTAGGCAATTGAGTGTCATTTCAATAAACCAAATTCTTTATGCTTAAATAAAATGCATCAAGCTTTAATTTGTAACTTATGACATTAAATGTAAGAGTTATTAAAACAGCATTGACTGTTTGGCAAATTTGAAGTCCTCACACGACTTTACAGTGAGTGATGCCACCTAGTGATTCAGTGAACTCTGCGTAGAAAGATAGCAAATTAGATCATATATATTAATAAAAGTGAAATCCTTTAAACTTCAACATCTGTCAAACATGATTTTAGAGCAAGGTAAGATAATAAATAATGGGAGATGCATGGTTGAATGCTATACATACAGGGCTAGCAGCCACATGGCAGTAAATGTTAGCAACAAATAAGGTTTTAGTAACAAACATGTCACGATCAACAGCAACTACGTTATTTTTAGCTAAGTTGGCCAGGGTATCCAATATTTAATTTAATACAAAGCAAACAGATTTCTGTAAATCCAAAATTCAATTACATTTTAATTCCAGATTTTTTTAATTTATTAAAACATACAGTTATCTATGATTAGGCACATCTGTAGACTCCACAGGGCTAAGGCACATTTTTAAAGTTGAACTAATACTTTAAATGAAAGTTAACAAGCCATAAAAATGCTATATGTGCAATAACCAAAAAACAGACTATAATTACAATTAAGCATAAAAGGCATATTGATTTAGGGAAGAACAGTAATTTAAACTGAAGTTTTTAGTTGTAGCAGAATTCTATATGTCAGAATATTTGTATTAATGCTAATCAAATTCTTTTTATCCTTCAACGAGATACCTCGAAAGCCATCAGTAGACAGGGATTCCCTTTTTGCAGTTGTCTGCAATTCAAAAGAGGCCATCCTTCTAAATGGCAAAATAGCCACTCCTGCTGCTGCTATTTGGACTGAATTAAGTCAGCAGCTGGAAAACAAGATGTCTCCAAAAGCTGTGTACACTTTCGTAAAGTTAAACAGACATAACATCTGGTCATGAGTTTGACTCTGGCTCTATTTCTTCAGGAGTAGGCAGCTGCTCATGTTTTCAGATTGAAGTCCCTTTTGAGGAATGGATCAAATTTCAAAAGAGCTGTGTGAGGGCAGGATGGAGCCGGCTGTATGGAGGTCAGCAAAGGCATCGGAATTGATGGATATTGGAGATCCTGAACCAAGTCACCTCCCAAATTTGGCGACCCTACGAAAAGCAAAGCAGGAGAAAAAAGATTTAGAATTAGGTGACAAAGATCCAATTCTGTCTTTGCAGTTGTCAAAATATAGCAAACACAACTGAATTTCCTTTGTGTAAATGTCCCTCTGTTGTGGCTCCCCAAGGAAAGACACTGACCTTAAAAGGAGTGATCGCTTTCAAGGCTAGCTCAACCAAACACGGTCTTGGACATTACACTGCCTACTGCCGAAGAGCTCCATGTACTGTATGTGGGAACTTTATGATGATCTGGCAAAGGTAGTGAAGACAGTGCCTGAAAATACCTAAGTACAACCACATGCTGTGTTATACACAGCAGATTGAATGCTGTTAAGAAATATACTTTGGAGGTCAGTTTTGAGAAGCCCAGAAGAGTTCCCAGTTGTTAGGACCATATTACAGTTTTAAAAAGGCGTTTTCTTTTATCAAAATGTTCAAATGTTAACATAAAGTTTGTTTTCCAAATCAGAAGTGTTTGTTCTTCTTTGAAAGTAAAAGGTTTATTACATATTCAAGGGCACTTTGTTATAGTTGATTTTTGAAGTCATACTTCATTACATTATTGTATTTTCATCTCTCTTTTTATTTATCTTTTGTATTATTTGTAAAGTGACCTTGAGTGTCAAGAAAGGCGCTGCTAAATAAAATGTATTATTATTATTACTCCTTTTTGGTGTTTCTGCACCAAAAAATAAGCTAATTACAGTTTATAGGCTAGCAGTAAACTTTAAAAAAATACAGCACTGTGGTTAGACTATAAAGTAAAACAGCATCTGTAAGGAACAATATCCAAAATTTTTTGTCTGTTTAAGCTAAAGGTTCAATTAGGCTGAAGGTCCTCTCCAGTTCATTACTAGCTTCATGCGTGGAGTGGGAAATATTGTCCAACAATTAATATATTGGCTTAATTAAAGAATTAGAAATTACTAACAATGTAGAGCAATTTGTTTTTATTTAATAAGCTCAGCATAAACGTTATATTAAAAACGTAGCAGTCTGCACATAAAGTATTACTGGGCTGCAAATCTTAATAAAACTTTTCATTCCAAGGTTATTGTTGATAAATGAAAAAGAGCCAACATGGATGTTCTATGTAAGACACAGATACAGTTTGTTTTGAACCTGCTGGTGATGGTAAATGACACAGCTTCATAATAATGTCACTGCTTTATCAGTAGAAATACATAAAAATATGTACTGAAGAAAACTAGAAGACTTATAAATGAGGTTCAGGTGCACTGGTGTCTGCCTGGAAGGTCGGTAAAAATACTTACAGAGTGCAGCTTTATTGGAGGGCTAAGGTATACAGGTAGTAGATGCAAGGATCTTGAAGTTGGTCTAAAGAAAAACACAAATAATATCATACTAAATATCAGTAATAATCAGTAAGCATAAAGTTAGTAATCAGGCATGAAATAACATTCACCATAAAGAAATATAATTTAGCCTGCTGACACCTAGTGGTCAATCTAGCCCAAAAAACTTAACTCAACAAGATGATAGTCAAACAGGATTATAAACTCCGTATCACTGTGCATAAAGACTTAATAACAAAACATGTAATATAAACTTAAACGTTCAGGCTAAGCCCAAAAGATTAACAACATTGACTATAAACAGTTAGTTAGTACTACTAAAGCTGCAGCTACAAAACTAAAGCTGCAGCTACAAAACAACACAGTTAAACAGGTTATATAAGGAAATTTTACAACACACAAGGCATAATAATGTCATCAGTTACACACTTGAAACATCCACTAACATGCATAGGTGACTCAAACTAACTTAGACGAGACTCCTTTGCTTTGCCGCTGACTTGTCCACTTCCGCAGCTCTCTAATTGGGGGGTGGTGACGTCACCGACCTAAATTTTAATCTATTATATCTTAAAAAGTAAAGCAGCACAAATGTCGGTTTTAACTGCACAAGTCAGCACAAACGAAGCCCTAAAAAATGAGACCACTTTGAATCAAATCGGAGCTTGATGGGGGGATGGTGACGTCATCAGCCAAAAATTAAAATGATTATATCTTAAAAACTAAAATAGCACAAATGACCGTTTTAACTGCACAAATCAGCACAAACGAAGCACTAAAAAATGAGACCACTTTGGATCAAATCGGAGCTTGATGGGGGGATGGTGATGTCATCAGCCAAAAAATGTAAATGATTATATCTTAAAAACTAAAATAGCACAAATGACCGTTTTAACGGCACAAATCAGCACAAACGAAACGCTAAAAAATGAGACCACTTTGGATCAAATCGGAGCTTGATGGGGGGATGGTGATGTCATCAGCCAAAAAATGTAAATGATTATATCTTAAAAACTAAAATAGCACAAATGACCGTTTTAACGGCACAAATCAGCACAAACGAAACACTAAAAAATGAGACCACTTTGGATCAAATCGGAGCTTGATGGGGGGATGGTGACGTCATCAGCCAAAAATTAAAATGATTATATCTTAAAAACTAAAATAGCACAAATGACCGTTTTAACTGCACAAATCAGCACAAACGAAGCACTAAAAAATGAGACCACTTTGGATCAAATCGGAGCTTGATGGGGGGATGGTGACGTCATCAGCCAAAAATTTAAATGATTATATCTTCAAAACTAAAATAGCACAAATGTTTGTTTTAACTGCACAAATCAGCACAAACGAAGCACTAAAAAATGAGACCACTTTGGTTCAAATTGGAGTTTAATAAGGGGATGGTGACCTCTGGATGACCTAAAAAATAATCTTTAATATCTCTTAAACAAAAGTAGCTCAAACAATATTTTTTTCTGCACAAATCTGCACTAACGTTGCACTAACCATTCAGTCTATTTGCAGAGTTTTTTGACGTGGGTGGGGTGTCAGCTTCACGCAGCTAACTGACAGACGTAATCTCACTATACATCATTCAATCTCATCCTCCCCTCTCTCATGACAAGGCGCGCACCTCTGGATGACCTAAAAAATAATCTTTAATATCTCTTAAACAAAAGTAGCTCAAACAATATTTTTTTCTGCACAAATCTTCACTAACGTTGCACTAACAATTCAGTCTATTTGCAGAGTTTTTTTTGACGTGGGTGGGGTGTCAGCTTCACGCAGCTGCGCACGAGTCCTATCATGAAAAAAGGTTCATTGTGCGACCTGAGTAACGCGCTGTAACGGGGTGTCTGCAATGGTAACTGCGTTATAGTTATAGTCAAAGTAATTAGTTAGATTACTCGTTACTAAAACAAGGTAACGGCGTTAGTAACGCCGTTACCTTGTTTTTACTTTCAACGCCGTTAGTCCCATCACTGCTCACCAATCTTTAATCGGATTGACTTTTTGTTTAAATTTATTTCCTGGATGCTCAAGAAAAGAGGAACTTGTGGAGAAGAATTATTGAGGTAATATTAATTTAGAGAACAAAGAGTATCCTTTTGTGATTTGTGGATGGTTTAGAATGGGAATTTAAACTCCCTAAAATAGAATGGTTAGGCACAGGAGCTGGATCATCACCATATCTCCACTTTATTGCCTAAAACATCACATGCAGCAATGAACTGTGGGCAATACACTTCACCAAAATCAGCTTAGATGTGCGCTTAGCTTTCATGGATCAAGAGTGCATAAGGGGTAGGATCAGAGAGCGGTCTAAAGAATCGGGACACACTTTTCACTTGAACCCTCAGCGGGAACGTGCACATGAAGTATACATGATCAGAATTACAGGTATTTAAACCGGGTCCATATTTTTTCCACATTGGACTAATCAGCCAGTCTGATGCCCCTTTAACAAATACATCCAAGTTAATGACTTTTTTGATCTGTATTATTCCTCGTAGAGGACCTTTAAGTTATTCATATCTTTTTTTTCGCATATGTACACCTGAGGGAAGGCTCTTTACCACAGGGTTAGGATCAATGAACTGTGTTCACTCTGCTCTGCCAGCATGTGATCTTATTTAGAAACCCTCCAGGTGCGTAGGATCAGTGGGGAGGGGGAGAGGCAAAGCCATCATACATTATTTATTTCCTAATTTAACACTAGCAGTAGGTTCCTTGCCCACTTTTATTTGTTCAAAGTGTAGTGGTGTGGGGTTAATACTCTTAAGAGTTTAAAATAAGGAACATAATTGGATTCTTGCACCAGGACAGATTGCTGTTTGAGAGATAAGGGCTGTGTTGTAAACACGAAAAGCCTTGTTGCTGATAAAAGGGTCTATTTGTGCTCTATGGCCTCCTCCTCCACTGTCAGTGCATGCCAGAACAATGCAGTCAAGTAATGTTTATAGATCTGTTATCAATTCTTCAATGAGGTTAGTAAAGTATATCTCCTTAATAATAATACCTTTTTGTATTATTTTTATTTCCTGCTGTTTGCATCTGCAACATTTATCTTAACCAAAACTGTACACATTTGCTATTGGGAATAAAAAAAAAACCTTTCTTTCATGCTGCTGAAGATTAGAATACAAGAAAAAAACAATTCAGTTTTGTATGATTGTCATTTGTTTTACATACCCACTGTCTGGAAGAAAGATATTTTAGTTGCAATGACGTTACGTAATTATCCCCCTGTAGGTGAAATGAATATATCATTAAAAATCGATATTAGTAATCAAAAATATCAATAGGTTAAAACTGTGAGATAAAAAGCTGGATAATAACTTCAAGAAAGATGTGGAAGTGAAGAATCTTGTTAATGCTTGTGGTACAGAGGTTTTGGCAACAAACTGTGTGTGTTGTATTGCTTTAGGAACATTTCAGAATGTTAAGTTTAGAAAAAGGTAATCTTTACTTTCTTATTTTGTTATTCATATATAAAAGGTGTAAAATAAATAATTCAGGACTTTCTCCCCACAACTATATATGATGAATAATTATAATCAAACACAAAGGCAATCTTTTTTAGCAACTAGATGGGAAATTACTGATATTTATCTTGTCACATTAAACAATAAGACAGATGGGATGGGAGGTAGAAGAAAAGGTTGTTAGATAATCGCAAAGAAAACTGCTATCTTGTGTTTCAAAATCTTCGTATTAGAGGCTTCCTACATGTTAACAAGTAATTCCCAAAAAATATAAATAAACTAATAAAAAATGCTCACTTTTGCTGTCATTTGGATTTCTTAATTCCAGTTTTTTGGGAAAAATAATAATAATAATAATACACCTGACATAGCATGAAACAATGTGGACAGGAAAATATGACCACCCCACCCCAGTGTGGTGATATAAGCTTGCCCTAAAATACTTTTCAAAGTCCTAGAGTTCCATAGCCTGACGTAGTCCGACTCAATTCTAGTAAGAATATGAGTCTGATACTGCTCCATAGAGCTGTGATTATGGGGCGTGTTTCGAACGAACCAGGAAAAAAAATGCCTCTGCACTCAATTGGATGGACCTACAACCAATAAGAGCAACGGAGTGCGTGACGTATGTTAAGCGAAGCATAGTTGTTGTCCACAAAAATCAAAGCGTGCAGTTGCACGCCTATAATAAGAAGATGAGATCGCGTTTCTCTGTTCCTCTTTTAAAATTAATTTGCTGTCGATATCTTCTAGAACAGACCTAATAGCAGAATCTACTCACCTAAACTCTCCAGCGGCAGCCGTTATTGTTGTCACCCAAGTGCGCATTGGTCACGTGGTTGATTGCGTTACTGTTGGTCAACTGTCCATCATCGTATAAAGCCCGCCCTGACAATTTGATTGGATCGCCTGACAGTGGGCGATAATACTCGCGCTACTATGGAGCAGAGCCAGACCGAACTTCCCGACCTCAAACTTTGTGGGCGGGACTAAGTTCGGAATGGCACCCAGGCTAAGAGTTCCAGTGCTCTTGAAAAAATAAAAATACCTAAGATTTAAGAAGATTGTATGACTAATTCAATTCTAATCCTTAAGTTGACACTGACAAAAGTATGATTGTAATAAAAAAAATAAAAATCTTGCATGCACATTATATTGCAGGTCACAGTAAAGATGTGGTTTTAATTCGTGCCTTTTGAGACTATGCAACATCTCAGATTATTTTTTTTATATTTCACTCACCTGAAGGCACAACACTCTGATGCTCCTTTGACTAGGATTCTGTAACTAAAAATGCTAAATGATCTCATATTAATACACTTAGCCTATGATAATAAATGCCACTGCCCCGAATGGTTGAATAGTTTCCATTAAAGTTGCGGCTTCAATTAGAAAAACAGAGAAGAAAAAATGTATTCAGTAGCTGAGCCTTCAGGGTGGAAATCTGTCTACTATTCTGTTGTAAATTAAGCACACCTAGCAGCTCACTGCAGAATAATCAGGAATTAGGGGATAAAAGCAGCAACTGTGAAAAGTAATATTTGCCTGCATTTGCCCCTGTACCCTGAGTTTATAAAGCTTCCCCTCCGCACAAGCTTTTGGCACTGCTTTTCTTTTTAAAAGTTGGATTTAAAAGTATAAATAGAAGGATAGTGACTGAAGTTCTTTCTTCAAATTCTAATGCGTGTGAGTTTTGTTCTGAGAGTAGTATTGTTTTTATATATATTTTTTTTTTAAATAATGTATACTTCTTTTTGAGCAACATTAACTCTCTTTATCTTTAATATGGCACCTTGTATCAGCACAATCTGGCTTCTTTGCAAAGGTGAGGGACATTGAGCAGACTGTGTGTACCTCCTAACCCTGATATATCCACTAGCTGGTGAAGTTAAACCACTGTGCTGACAATCAGACCAGCTCTAGATGCTGAAAATTGAGTGTCAGGTATTTACTTGAACAGATTAAACAGTTGCCCAAGGATTTTGTTGTGAATTTCTTGAATCTGAATAGTTCTATAACATGCTGTTACAACTGTCCTTTACTGCCAAGAAGACATAACCATATGTTGTCTGTAGTGTACACTTTCAGTGTTTGGTTTTCTTCAACAGAATACATGGGTTCCGGCTGTTAATAAACTAAGAATTTCATGGTATTTCAAGGAATTTCATAGCTTACAATGAGAGACCAATAAAAAGTTCATCCATTTATGGCATAAATTTTGCCTAGAAGTAACCTAACTATGTAAATGATTCACTGTCTCTGTTTTCGTGTGTACAGCTGCTTACCTTTGAGTCTACATGAACAATGTGAAAAAGTCAACACAAGGAGCAGCGTCAAGTTCTTGAATGATTTTGAATCATTGCAGAAATTTTTGACAAGGTACTTGAATAGAGGGAAAAGCAAAAAGGAGCTCAAACAGATTTTGCCAAAGATTGATAAAAGAATCTCTGGACATTTCTTTTGTTTTACTGTGTGTATTTGATGAATTCCTTACTAACTTTTATTTTATTTTGTTACTTTTCACACCTATTCACACAAGTTGCTTGCTTTCATGTACAAAGGCAATTATGCCCTACGAAAAGGACACCTCATTGTATCCTAATATTGACTTTGTTTTAAAAAGACTCAAATCTAATATCAACATAGGCAGGAAACATGGGTGTAGTCATTACCTGTTTTTATGACCTTTCACTGTTGATGGTGGTGTCAAAATAATCTATGAGAAAGTCTTTCACCAGCACATGCAAAGTTTTAAGACTAACAAGGACAATAGAAAAGCTGCAGTCTTCTGACTTAAGAGGCATAATGTAAGAGGAAGGGCACTGTAAGATATCATGCTATAAAATAATCTATCACTGAATAAAGAAGTTTCATTAAAATGAATGGATTACTGGTCCTGTTTCAAGGCAATACAAGTTTATTTATATTGCACATTTCAGTACAAAAGCAATTTAAACTTAAATAAACAATCAAATATCAGAAAAAAGTGAAACAGAGAAAGTAAAGATGAAAATATGATAACAACAGGTAGTACAACAAACTGAACAATTGGACCACATGTAGAGATGTCTAGTGCAAAAGCACATGGTGGCAATGAGCGGCGCCCTGCGCTCAACGGAGAGATGGGGTAGGAAGAAGAAAAGGCTTGATGTAAACAGAGTAAGAGTGGAAAATTAATAGAGTAAACAGCTGTGTTCAACCTAAAAGTTCTGGAGTCTACTTTTGTTATAAACACTTCTACATCACAAACTTAAAATAATAATACCTGAGTTAACAGTTTAACTTTATCAGTTAAAGGCAGTTCTAGACAAATGGGGTTTTGACTTTGATTCAAAGAACTTAGACTTTAAACTGTTTTACAGCCTTCAGTAATGTTCCAGATCAGTGGAGCATAGGAACTAAATGCTGTTTCCTCCATGTTTGGCTCTAGTTCTGGGTGGTAAGAACATCCTGGAACTAGAAGACCTGAGTGGTTTGGGAGGCAGACCATGTGAGCGGAGCAGAAGAAATATCGTGGAGTGAAGAGCGGTTTTCAATTCAAAGGCCAGAGCAAGGATTTTGCCAGTGGATGGACTTCAGAACCGTGATGATTGTTAGAGTGATAATTATAAAATTATTGTGTGGACATATGAAACATTGAAAGAAAGAGGATGTTACATTTCTATGCTGTGAATCAACCAGAAGGGTCATAAATTTTATGACCTCCAGTCAGAATCACACGGTTGTGTGACTTCCATCCAGCCAGTTGGTCAATTCACACTATCTTGTTACCTGCATCCTCCCAGACAATAATTACTGGCTCTTCTGTTTTAGGCCCGCCTGTTTGATGTTGTAAACTGTTAATAAAAGGTTTTGCTATGAAGGGATCTGGGTGAGTAGCTGCTGGTTTTCTGAGCCGGCAGCTGCTCTCCACCCTGCAGACACTGACGTCACAAAACCCTGTCTCTGTGTTGATCATTTCCTTTTAATCTTTTAAACTCACATTTTTCTGGATTAAAACCCAACAATTATGTACTCTACTTTCTAAGCTATAGAGAGAAAATTGTAAACAGCGTTTTGGATCAGCTCTAGATATCTGATGGACACCAAGATTTTGGCCGTAATCAGTGGTTTTTAGCTGTAGTAGCAGCAACTGTGTGCTAACTCTGGATCTATCCTCCTTAATGCCATAGTTCTCTACAAATGGAGAAAATTATGCCGCATACACATATTGGTCTGTTCTAAGCATCAGGCCAATGCTCTGATGGGTTAATAGTCACCTGGGTTATTGCGATGTAAAGCTGTGTGTTGTCTGCATAGTTATGGTGACTCCTCTTGTTATTTGTTATAATCTAAGCTAAGGGAAGCATGTAGATATTGAATAGGGTGGTCTCCAGAATAACTGAGGATCAATCAATCAATAAATTCCTGTGAGTTAACTCATTATTATATATATACATTTTTTTTTTTTTTACATTAATGGTGCATTTTTTTTGTATATTTTGCCCTTTTGGGGCTTTGTGAAGGCAAATCTGTGTTTTGCATGCTCCAATATGGTGTCACAAACCTAAAAAAAAATGTGCAGTTGAATAATGGAGAAGCCTTTCATCAGCTATATATATTTTTGATATAAGAAAAAACTATTTATTTTCTGATAATGTGTTCATTTAAGATCAACTGTGCATATTACCAAACGTCTCATCACCAATCTGACGAGGAACAAAACAGCTTTACTCATAATCTTCAACTCAAGGATACTTGGATCTCCAAATAGGATACAAACTTTACTTTCAACAGAAAATAGTACTTTAGACAACTAAGCAACAAATCAGTTGTATATGGTATAGGACTGGCTTGATGCAAGAAATGCCAAATTCATAATCTGAATGGATTTCACCCGAAGAGCCTCTAAAGACTGTTATTACCATGCTGAACTGTATAGCTTTTGCTGCAGTCGCATAATTTTTCCTTCCAATCCCCTTTCTGCACATATACCTGAATATAGCACTTTAAACAACTTCTTTCTTTAGCAGTTACCTTTTGTGGCTTGCCCTGAATGTGAAGGCTGACAATGTCTTGACAATCTTCCCATTAATGTATACCTATCGACCCAGAATGACATAATTAGAAGGCTCAGGGACCCTTTACAGGAGTTATGAGTTCATTAGTGGGTTAGAATGTGAACACACAGATATTTGACACATTTAATTTCAGGTTTTTTGATTATTGCAGTTCATTATTTATTTAACAATCTATGTAATATATGATTATAACTTACTGAGATAGGAGATACAGATATTGAACTCAAACTATTTTGTTAAATGCACTTTTACTAGTGATTTCTTTCCTAGTCTTATAATGTTATTTCAAGGTACACAAAAAAAGGGACTGAATTTTATACAATAGCAGTACAGCACAATTACAGGAAAAGGTATGAAATATGTATCTTCAAGTTTGTTAAGCAAAAAATAAATTTTCCATATCTGTCTTTTCTGCATCACCAGAGGCCTTTACCTCAAAGCGAGCCACATATAAAAGGTGGGTAAGAGGTAGCCAACCAATCACAATCATGAACCCAGAAGGGAGGTTGTCATAATGGGCTTTAAAGATCTGACCCACATGTGGAGAACCACTCAGAGACCAAGGGTAAAAGTTTAACAGGTTTATTGTAGGTTAGCAAACACAGATGGAGATTGAAACTCTGTGGGGAAACAATACTGGAACTGAGCGGACTGGTGAACCGGAAACTCTGAAGGGGAGATCACAGTGATCAGTGCGAATATAGACTGAGGCTTGAATATTGCTGGAGGGGGCACTCATTCTTGGGGGCTCTTGGTTTATCCTTGGATCCAGTTTGTAGGGCTTTAATCCAGAGAAGAGGGAACTCGTTGGAGAGCGGACAGGCAGACATACGTTGGACCCAGAGGAGTAAAGGAGCGGACTGTCACTTGGTTTTCCAGGAGTGGACTTGAACGGATCATGTGGAGGTGTTTCCCCTTGCTCAGTGAGACTCAGTAAATCCTTCCACGGGTAGAAGGTCCAGGCTTATCCAGTAACACAGGAAGTCCTCCTGCCGAGGAACAAAGACAAAAAAAGTCCAGACTCAGAGAAACAATGCTAAGGTTAGACTCTGCTAATCTCAGTTTGGCTAGAGTACCCAATACTGGCAAACAATCTGGTGTCGAGGTGGTGACAGCCCGCTGCTCAGGTACTCCGCTGGTAATGACCCAACGAGCCACAGGTGTGCAGGGAGGCCCAACGAGGACAGGGCACCGCCTGGTGGTGGAGAGAGGAAAACACAAAAAATAATCCACCCACACTAACAGAGGTGCTGTATTTCTCCTCTGAGGAAAAAAAAACCTAATCGTACAGAAATAGAACGAGGAAAAAACAAGTCTCAATAAAAAGTCAAAGACGGTAGCAGCATCAAAGAGCTGGCAAACCACATGGCAAAAGTATAGTTTAGCTTAAATTACTGCAGTAAAACTCACTATAGTTGCAACTTCGTGGGACTATTTCACATATAACATATCACATCAAAAAATAGTATGAAGTTGTTTGTGGTTATTTTATTTTAAAAGCATTTATCAAATTAAACTCTCAAAACCCACGTGATTTTAAGTAGTCCTTGCCTATTTTGCACACCCAAATGGAAAAGCAATTAACTCAGGAAATACTAATTAAATAGGACAAATTTAGGACTGGTAGCTGAATTGAATGGGAAAAAAATCCTGTCCTTTTATCTTTGGATTGATTTTCTGAAACGTACTTAACATACTTTTTATAATTATTTAATTATTACAGATTCTTAATTTATTTCTTATTCCGTAAAAATTCAAAAAATATCCACTGGACATGGTTTTCAAGATTTGAAGACGTTTCGCCACCTCTCCAGGAAGCTTTCTCAATTCAAATGTCTGGATCCGCAGTGAGTTTGAGTCTTATTTCTTATTTTTATTTTTGAACCACAGAGGAAGGGTGTTGGTTTTAAATAACCTTGTCGCATCGCATCTGTGGAACAAGCTTTTCTGTTTGGACCTACCTGCTTAGTTTGGTGGCTAACATACAAGCCAAGATGGTCAACTTTTTTTGGAACTGGTTTCATTTGGTGCCACAGTCTGTGTTGTTTTAACAGCAGCTTTTAGGTTCCGCTTCATTCATAAATATCTGTCGTAGCCCTCTGCGTTAGTGTGGAGGAACATGGATGGCTGTATTTTTAGACATGTGAGCAACCTGGGGTTGGATGCTGCTTTGTTATTAACGGATTTAAATCTTTTAACGTTAAGGCGATTGCCTAAGTTTTATCAGGGTGTTTTTAAATCACTTGCCCTGTTAAAATTAAGACTGTACCAAACATCTAACTCTCTGCATTGGCTGTTACAGGACCCCTTACTGTAGTCTGTGGGTCTAGGCTGGACGTGTGGGGCATTGCAGGACCAGGGGTGTTGGAGGTGCTGCACTGTTCCAAGATGTCCCTCTCCAACGTCAAAGCCACAGGTTCCGCGTTGAGGGTATGATCTGCCAAGCTGGTTTGGTGCTTGCTGTACCTTCAGAGAGAAAAGCTGTTGGCCAAGGAGAGGAGCCTCCTTTGTTCATACTGCGAGGGTCAGAACCATCCAGACTCCTTTCCTGGCCTTATCCTGGATCCTTGCTTCTCCGAGCAAATCGGACCTCTCTGCTCTCCAGCCTAGACCCACAGAGAATGGTTTTATCAAATATGGACCAGAAAGCCCTTTACCACAGCTGAACAAAAGCAATCAACCAAATACATCTTCAGAACTAGCCGGTCTGCATCTGGACAGAGAAACTTGAAACTAAAATTAACTTTTATAAGACTATTTAATAATTCCTAACTGACACTTTTTTTTTACATCAATAATTCATTCTGTTGTTTGAATTTTGTGAATAAAGTTTTGTTAAAAGTAAAAAAAAAATGTTTTTGAACCACTGACACTTGTTAAAGACTATTTTAGGTAGAACAAAACATGTTTATTAAGTTCTGATAAGTCTATCGTGGGATATTTTGTTCTTTATCTAAATCTTATAATGACCCTGAGCAGGCTTTGATTATATATTATTTTTTGAATTTAGAAGACAATTAGAAGGACCTTGTTATTGTTTTAGTTTGTGTGGGACAGAGACAGTAGTAAAAAAATCTGTTCACCCTGCAAAGTTGGAGCCTCTTTATACACAGTCGGTGTGACATGGAAAAAATTCAGATCAGACTAAAAAGTCCTATGTAGCCGGTGTTTTCAAACTTTTACTGATAACCCTTTGTCTTACTTCACCATCTTCAGCAATCACCCACCTAACCACTATCAAACTACCTCAAGCCAGACAATCTGAAGACCATCTGCTACTTTTGTTTTAAACTCCACTCAGAAAACATGTTTAATCTAACAATCTATTTTACTGGATTTATCACCCAGTTCTTACCTCTATGACCATATGAGTCCTTTATTAAAATCAAGAATTCCTATAATAACTGACCTTTGCAATTTATTTGAACTTTTCTTCCAACAGAAGCTGCATAAACCCTTAATTCACCACCCAGATTCATTTTATTTACTCCTAGATCTGTTTCTAATTTATTAATTTCTTTAAATGAAAACTAGTTGAAAGCTCAAACTCTTTGGTGTAAATACTTTGAGTGTTTTGAATTTGATAGTGGAAACACTAGATACCAATGTAGGACATTGTTTCTCAGAGGTTCAACATGTAAGGTCAACAAAAAAAACTGCATATCAGGATTTTCACATTTTTAAACGTGTTAATATAAGCACTATGCAGTAGAGTTGCTTACTAGGTCTTTTGAGGATAACAAATAATTTACAGTCAAGTACACTTTGTATTTTGCCTTCTATCAAGTATCACAGCAGCTCCTGCATTTGGAAAAACAATGAAATTTTGACTGGGCGCAGCAAACACACTGATTAATTTCTTAGACAGCAGAGCCTGTTGTGGGCATAAGATAAATGTAATGATGCCAAAATTTACTCTGAGATCTTCTGTTTTTCAACATCGCCATATATACAACATTATATTGACACCTTGTTAAAATAACAGAAAATGTGTTGTAACGATTCAACAGTTCACAAATCAGGCTGTAGCTGTTATAAAATAACTGATGTGGCTAGAATGTCACTTAATTTAGGCAGCATCCCTTCATTTTTTTTCGGTATACATTCTTTGTTGATTTTCTGCTATAGTCTCTCATCTTTTTGGCAGAGGTTTATCAACTTTATTTTTTTCTATCATCTATATACTCTTTGTATATGTCTGGTAGAATTATTATTTGGTTGTAGTTATTTATCTGCTTCCTGTCGTCACATAATAAACAGAGACATCTCTCTCCAAATGTTTTAGAGCTGTATAAAATCAAATACTTATAAGCTGTAATGTTTAGAATTGTGGCTTAGTAACACAAGTGACACTGTTAAATAAAGCAGCAATGAAATAATATTTCTATAAAAGCTGATTGCAGACAATAAAATAGAGATGAATGCATACATTAAGAATCTAAACAACAGGTCTTGATACTGATTTGTATTGTCTAAACGTTTGTACAATTTATTAGTTAGAAATTTACCATTTAAAAATGAGTTAGAGATCACATTCAATATATCTATTTATTAATTGTATATATCCATGAGACAGCACAAATCCCTTACTATTTCCCTCAAAATGTGCAGAAGCACTCTGAAAGCATTCTAAGTCAAATAATATTTTCAAAGATTGATTGTAAACTCCATAGTCTGTTCCTCACAATACATACTTTGACTAAACATCCTCCCTTGGATCAGAACCTCTCTTTTCATCGCAAGTACCTTTTGGTGCCAGAGGGAGAATGTTATTTTTTTCGGCCTGCAGCTGCATAACAACAGAAACTGACAGTATGCTAAATTACTTTCAAGGCCAATGCTATCCCTCACACTGGTAACAAACTTGTAGTCTTAAAATTTAAACTTCTTTAAACAATAGTACATTTGAAAACTTTATATGATGCACTGTAACACACGTCATGATAAAAATGGTCCGTTATAGACTGTTATAGGCAAATGGTCGTTTAAAGCTACAATATGTAACAGTACCATCTAATGGTTAGATTTCAGTGACTCCCCCACACTGAGACCCCCCCCCCACACACACAAACACACACACTGACTCTCCCTTTCAACAATATGGAGGCCATCATGGTACAAAATGGCTTCCTTGATGTCACTTTTCTTTTCTTGATAGGTGATGAGGAGATTAATTTACATTAGATCATAAGATAAAGCTTTTAAAAAAGCTATAATTATTTGGCCCTAGAAAAAAATATTTCATATCCTACCTCCAGCGCAGCCAAGGACCAAGGACCAGCAGCTGCTTCTTTCATCTTGCTCCGCCACTCACTCCAGCCGCACACTCCTCTGATCCTTGGCCGCCCAGAGGCCCAACCTAAGAACATCAACACAATGTTTATTGAGTTGATGTTCTTAAGAGTCCTCAGACAAACATGCAGAAAAATTTTGTGGATCTAGATTTATTTCAAATCAGTGTTATAGAAATCACATAGCGTATGACCTAAATCAACTGTTAAGTTTTATACTCACAATGAATAATAATGCAAATAAGTTGTTTTAAAGATAAACATTACACCTTACAGATGGTGCTTTTTTTCCAACTTGTTAAGGCATTTATAACAATGGATTAGCACATGTGATACCACCACTGTTTGATTCTTAAAAAAATTAGCTGAAGGTTTTGTATATTTATTCATTCTGTTCTGGATATAGGCATATCTAACCATTAATCTAGCATTTCTGCTACTTTTTAAAAGTTGCACAAAGTCTAGAAGAAACTTGTTTATGGTCTTAGTATTTTATACAGAAGTATGCTATATTTGCTAAATGTTTTTCAGCAAAATCTTGGATGTAACCACGCGTAATTTTTAAATGTGGACATATTAATGTTCAATTCCAGGTACTCTTTGGGAACTTTTTTTCTTTAGGCCCATTTGTTAAATTCACAGCCTTGGGATGTAACTTTGACATACACTATATTGCCAAAAGTATTTGCTCACCTGCCTTGACTCACATATGAGCTTAAGTGACATCCCGTTCCTAATCCATAGGGTTCAATATGACGTCGGTCCACCCTTTGCAGCTAGAACAGCTTCAACTCTTCTGGGAAGGCTGTCCACAAGGTTTAGGAGTGTGTTTATGGGAATTTTTGACCATTCTTCCAGAAGCGCATTTGTGAGGTCGCACACTGATGTTGGACGAGAAGGCCTGGCTCTCAGTCTCCGCTCTAATTCATCCCAAAGGTGTTCTATCGGGTTGAGGTCAGGACTCTGTGCAGGCCAGTCAAGTTCATCCACACCAGACTCTGTCATCCATGTCTTTATGGACCTTGCTTTGTGCACTGGTGCACAGTCATGTTGGAAGAGGAAGGGGCCAGCTCCAAACTGTTCCCACAAAGTTGGGAGCATGGAATTGTCCAAAATGTCTTGGTATGCTGAAGCATTCAGAGTTCCTTTCACTGGAACTAAGGGGCCAAGCCCAGCTCCTGAAAAACAACCCCACACCATAATCCCCCCTCCACCAAACTTTACACTTGGCACAATGCAGTCAGACAAGTACCGTTCTCCTGGCAACCGCCAAACCCAGACCCGTCCTTTAGTTTGCCAGATGGAGAAGCGCGATTCGTCACTCCAGAGAACGCGTCTCCACTGCTCTAGAGTCCAGTGGCGGCGTGCTTTACACCACCGCATCCGACGCTTTGCATTGCACTTGGTGATGTATGGCTTGGATGCAGCTGCTCGACCATGGAAACCCATTCCATGAAGCTCTCTGCGCACTGTTCTTGAGCTAATCTGAAGGCCACATGAAGTTTGGAGGTCTGTAGTGATTGACTCTGCAGAAAGTTGGCGACCTCTTCGCACTATGCGCGTCAGCATCCGCTGACCCCGCTCCGTCAGTTTACGTGGCCTACCACTTCGTGGCTGAGTTGCTGTCGTTCCCAAACACTTCCATTTTCTTATAATACAGCTGACAGTTGACTGTGGAATATTTAGGAGCGAGGAAATTTCACGACTGGATTTGTTGCACAGGTGGCATCCTATCACAGTTCCACGCTGGAATTCACTGAGCTCCTGAGAGCGACCCATTCTTTCACAAATGTTTGTAAAAACAGTCTGCATGCCTAGGTGCTTGAATTTATACACCTGTGGCCATGGAAGTGATTGGAACACCTGATTCCAATAATTTGGATGGGTGAGCAAATACTTTTGGCAATATAGTGTATCTTGGGTCCATGGGATGCCCTCACCTGTCAGGAATTGTTTGGAGGTTTTTGTGAGGACCCAAATGCAGAGGCTGACAGGCAGGGGTGAGTTCTTAAAAGGTTTAATGAAAGAACAGGCAGCAAAAAAGGAATCCAAAAATCCAACTTAAAAATGTTAAACAAAAACAGGTATCCAAAATTCCAACATAAAAATCAAACACAAACCAGAACCATGGAGACATCAGGGGAAAACCATCAAGGAGCCAGGGTGAGAAAAAGTAAGATGAGGAACCAGAAAAGAGGGACTGCAGAGAGAGTGTATTTATGGCTGACTGAACAAAGGTAGGACTAATGAGCTGATAAGGAGCAGGTGTGACCAGAGCTGAGGAGGAAGCCAAGGGAAAAGAAAACACAAGGGGGCAACAGAGGACAGACAAAGAAAAACCTAAGAAACTTAAATAAATCTAGAACACACCAATAAAGCTAGAAAACAAGGAAAAATCTGGCTAAACTTGAAACTGAAAACTTAGAGAAAAACCAACAGAACCAAGATTATTACATCACCTACTTGTTCTTGAAAACATTAAAGATTAATTATTTTCATTATTTCTTTTATCTGGGTAATGTTTGTTTTCAATAAATATTTTGGTCATTTCAATCTGAAAAACTCACAAAAACAGAAAAGACAATTAGGAGAAATTTATTGACACAATTACTCTGTCTTTGGCACTCAGACCTCAGCAGGAAACATAGCACTTAATTTTGATAGATACAGTGGGGCAAAAAAGTATTTAGTCAGCCACCAATAGTGCAAGTTCTCCCACTCAAAAAGATGAGAGAGCCCGGTAATTTTCATCATAGATATACCTCAACTATGAGAGACAAAATGAGAAAAAAAAAAATCCAGAAAATCACATTGTCTGATTTTTAAAGAATTTATTTGCAAAATATGGTGGAAAATAAGTATTTGGTCAGTTACAAACAAGCAAGATTTTTGGCTCTCACAGACCTGTAACTTCTTCTGTAAGAGGCTCCTCTGTCCTCCACTCGTTACCTTCATTAATGGCACCTGTTTGAACCCGTTATCAGTACAAAAGACACCTGTCCACAACCTCAAACAGTCACACTCTAAACTCCACCATGTCCAAAACTGGAGAGCTGTCAAAGGACACCCGAAACAAAATTATAGACCTGCACCAGGCTGGGAAGTCTGAATCTGTAATAGGTAAACAGCTTGGTGTGAAGAAATCAACTGTGGGATCCATTATTAGAAAATGGAAAACATACAAGACCACTGATAATCTTCCTCGATCTGGGGCTCCATGCAAGATCTCACCCCGTGGGGTCAAAATGATCACAAGAACGGTGAGTAAAAATCCCAGAACCACATGGGGGGACCTAGTGAAAGACCTGCAGAGAGCTGGGACCAAAGTAACAAAGGCTACCATCAGTAACACACTACGCCGCCAGGGACTCAAATCCTGCAGTGCCAGACGTGACCCCCTGCTTAAGCCAGTACATGTCAAGGCCCGTCTCAAGTTTGCTAGAGAGCATTTGGATGATCCAGACGATGACTGGGAGAATATCAAATGGTCAGATGAAACCAAAATAGAACTTTTTGGTAAAAACTCTACTCGTCGTGTTTGGAGGAGAGAGAATTCTGAGTTGTATCCAAAGAACACCATACCTACAGTGAAGCATGGGGGTGGAAACATCATGCTTTGGGGCTGTTTTTCTGCTAAGGGACCAGGACGACTGATCCGTGTGAAGGAAAGAATGAATGGGGCCATGTATCGTCAAATTTTGAGTGAAAACCTCCTTCCATCAGCAAGGGCATTGAAGATGAAACGTGACTGGGTCTTTCAGCATGACAATGATCCCAAACACACCGCCCGGGTAACGAAGGAGTGGCTTCGTAAGAAGCATTTCAAGGTCCTGGAGTGGCCTAGCCAGTCTCCAGATCTCAACCCCATAGAAAATCTTTGGATGGAGTTGAAAGTCCGTGTTGCCCAACGACAGCCCCAGAACATCACTGCTCTAGAGGAGATCTGCATGGAGGAATGGGCCAAAATACCAGCAACAGTGTGAGAAAACCTTGTGAAGACTTACAGAAAACGTTTGATCTCTGTCATTGCCAACAAAGGGTATATAACAAAGTATTGAGAGGAACTTTTGTTATTGACCAAATACTTATTTTCCACCATATTTTGCATATAAATTCTTTAAAAATCAGACAATGTGATTTTCTGGATTTTTTTTTTCTCATTTTGTCTCTCATAGTTGAGGTATATCTATGATGAAAATTATCGGCCTCTCTCATCTTTTTAAGTGGGAGAACTTGCACTATTGGTGGCTGACTAAATACTTTTTTGCCCCACTGTATGCATGAACAGGAGCAAAGAACAGGGCTGTTTTTTCCCCTTGCCTTAAACTGGTGGTGGAGTGGAGATAGAAGAAATTGTCTGCTGGTTGATAAGATGGTCTGTTGAGCTTTAGGGGGAGATCCAATGGACCATATGAGTTGATACTAGAGCTTCACTCAGGGACCTGGAAGATGGAAGTCCAGTTGGATAACACAGGTTAAGAGAACCTATCCATGATGAGCAAGCATGAAGCAACAGCGGAGAGGAAAAACTCCCCGTTGGGAAGAAACCTCTGGCAGGAAAAGGATCAACATGGCGGTCTTCTGCCGGACCAGTTAAGTTGAGACAGGGAACGCAGTAAGAGTCCAGGAGGAATGACACTCTGATGAAGCTTTAGCTACGAAGGTGGAGGAGAGGCTGGAGGTGGGTTGAAATGGTGTCATCTGAATGAAGTCACAGCCCATCCGCCGCCTGCACACAGGAGCAGACAGGTGCATATCGGAGGCCTTTTAAGATGAGCTTTGGATGCCGATTGGCTTTCGTGGAGATGTGATTCAATGCTGATTGGCTGTCGCAGGTGGATGTATAAAAAACAATGAGTTTCTTCAGTTGAAATTCTTCCTAGGTTCCATTTTAATACAGATTATTGTAATACAGCTTTCTGTCACAATGCTATTTGTGAACTCCTCAAAAACTCAACTATTTTGTCAGTGATACCAGAGAAAGATTACCGAAATAAGAGAGAGAGAAAAGAACAAGAGAAATATGTTGGAAAAAAGGAGCAAGATAAGAACAAGAGAAAGAGAAGACTAAAAAACAAGGGACAATGACAGGGGAGAGAAAGCCAGAGGATAGATTATTTTGCTTCCCCTGCTCGTGACATTGCAGATTGTATTTGTGAAAAAGTAATTCTGCCACAATCTGTTTATTAATCATTTGATTATTCCTTAATGATCATGTCTCACTTCTGTTCATCGCTATTCAAATTTCAGTAGTCTAATGTACATTATACATTGTTCAGGAGATTACCTATAACAAGAGGCCTTTTGTTTTTTCTGTCCTTCTGTAGAATAACAGGACTGGGAGAATGCTATAGGTTTAAGTTGATCAGACAAGTAGGTGTAAACCAAAAAAAGATTGTGCAAGCATTGTCACAGTTTCTTTCCAGTCATAGGTTTTATATTATTTCCATCAGTTCCAGGTGGGCCTGTCTCTGCTCAACATGCCTGTGCCATCTTTTTTTTCTAGTTCAGCTCTGTCTGTGTAGAGGTTAATGACATTAATCATAACCAATGCACAGCATGTCTGACATCCAACCCAGTGAGAAGGAACTCATCTCCCTATTCAAAAGCTCTGTGATATTTTCCCTTGTAATTTCATGCAGTTGTCTAGCATTTATGTTGGAACTTGCATTGCAGTGCAGACTCAAAGATATTTTGCAAATTGGGCAGATGCATTACTCTAAATGCCACAGCCAACCACCCCCATTTCCTTTCTGCACACAAAACAATCCACATTTTTTTTCCTTGGTGACTTCTCTAGACTTAAACAGAAATGAAATCTTGCAAGAATAATTTATTACTTTCATTCGCCCTGGTGAATCTACATTTTGTCTCAGAGGCTCACACATCATTACACTTACAGACATAGTGTAACCTGGCTGATACATCTTCAGTGTATGCTCTCAACGTAGAGAGTAATCTGTGTAGTTTGCGCCTATTAAAGAAGAATGTCACCAACAGTGAGAACATTAGAGATCTGTCCCTCGAACGGGTCAATTAATTCCCATGTTCAGTCGTGCAGTCCAGTTTTCAGCTTGTATTCAATTCATCTGCAAAACTGCAAAGTCACACTTTACAAGGACATAGTGAATCATGATTTAGCATGGAAGTCATAACATTATTGGTTACCAATTTTTGCTAGGAAAAAAGATACATATTACGCTTATTCTGTGACTCTCACCAGAAAAAAAAAAAATGTAGCAAATAGAATTTCTAGATACTCTATAAATGTATAGTAAATATACCATGAATCAAATGTTATACCATGCATATATCACATGCATAGCATGAATTGGTTGCTATGAACTAAATATCAAATCAATGTATTTGAGAACCTTTACCCTATCATTCTCCAAAAAACTCAAAAACTATTGACTTATCAGCTAGTCTACACCCAATAAATAAAGTTTTCTTTGTCCTTTTTTTCAATGGAAAGCTTTTGACATGTTTAATTTGACCAGAATAACCGACAGAATCTGTCAGGCCTTTCTGATAGGTATTTATGGAAATTAATCCACAGGACAATGATGCACTTATACTCCTAAAAAACAAGTTTTGACATTCAGACTTTGGAAAAGGAATATAAATAAAGAAATTTCACAACAGACATCTTGTGAAAGTGTTGCTTTGTAATGAGAGGGTGTCGAAAAATAAAAATATGGAAAGGCATTTCCAGGGAAGGCAAGCTAAATATGCAGTTGACCACCAAGTGAGAGAAAAAGTGTGATTGCAAAACTTCTGGATAAATTAAAGGAGGGCAAAGTTAGATTTAAGGGGTGTAATTGCATCTCCAAACTCCACTACTGCTGCTAGTTTTGTTGCAAAGATGGAAAACCGCCCACAGATAAAACAGGTAGCGCTGATGCAGGTATGTGAACTTTCTTCAATTTTTTCCCCAAGTTGTAAAAATAAAAATCACACCAAAGAATGTGGGATTACGAGGTTAGAGAGCTCTGATGGATGTCAGTTCCTGCTTGGTTCCTCATGACTCAATCAACTCCTCCCAACAGAAACATGTCTGCCATTGAAACATTCCTTTATTGTGTTTCTATAATTTCTTCAATGCAACAAAACCTAAACCGTGCAGTGAAGGGTGGTGAAGCAGCGCGTGATGAGAGCTTTCACTGGTCCTCCCACACCTTATGGGACTATGTGACATTTGCTTCAGGATAAACATATAATGATGAATGCTTATTATATATTTAAGCACACATAGTCCTTTTCTATAGTGGGATAAAACACTTAGAGCCTATCTTGCGATATGAGGCATATATAGGACTTTTAAATTTTTGCGGCTCCAGACAGATTTATTTTTTGATTTTTTTTGGTCCAATATGACTCTTTGAGCAGTTTGGGTTGCCGTCACCCTGGGTTAATAAGACAATGATCAAAAATATATAGCAAAATGGAATGGTTCCCAAAGTCCAGACCTGATTCAAATCTAGAATCTGTGGAACAAACAGAAAATCTGCTGTTCAAAAATGCTCTTTGTCCAACCTCACTGAGCACCAGCTTTTTTCTAGTAAGAATGGGTGAAAATGTCAGTCTATCGTTGTGCAAAACTGATAGAGACGTACTCCAAGTGACTTGCAGCTATAATCTCAGCAAAAGGTGACACTACAAAGTATTAACGCAATTTTTTTTTCTCAAAAAATTAATTATGAAATATCCAACAAATTTGTTTCACCCAATGATTGTCTCACACTTGTTGTTTCTTCACAAAGAATTACGAGACCACAGACAGTATGAATGATGCTTATTAAGACTTTAGGTGAATATATATATATATGTATAATTACTCTTAAAACCCTCAGGCCTTATGCTGAAGTCCTCTGTCTCCAGACATTTTTAGAACCTTATTTCTGGGTGTCTAGGCTTAGCCAAAGGTGAGAAGGGATCTGGTTAATATACCAGCAGATCTTGTTGTTTTTTTTGCGGATGAAGTGGTTCTGCTGGTTCTCTCCTGACACTACCTACAGTGCGCACTGGGGCAGTACGCTGTGTGAAGGGGCTGAGAATAGATTCAGCTGTATCAAGTCTAAGACTATAGAAAATGATGGCTTGTTCCCATCAGGCTGGAAAAAAGTATCAGCCTCAAGTGAAGGAGTTCTTGGGGGTTCCTTTCCATGAGTTAGGGCAGAATAGAGCAGGATATCGATAGATGGATCTGTATGGCTACTGCTTTAATACAGAATTTCAACCCGTCTGTTGTGATGGAGACAGACCAGAACGAAAAGAAAAAGCTCTCAATTTACTGGTGGCTCTACGTTACTGCTCTCAACTACGGTCATGTAATCTAGATCATGACTGAAAGAATGAATCCTTCGTACTAGCAGCTAAAATTAGCTTTCTCTACAGTTTGGCTGGGTACTCCCTTAGAGTTAGTGAGAGGGGCTTTTTGTAAATTGGACTTTATTGAATCATTAAAATTAAATAATTTTTTTTTAAGTTAAGATGCTAACATCCACACAACAGAGTTGACTTTCACAGAGCGGTTGTTTCACTAGATGATTACTGTAGCTTTTGAATCAGCGGAATAGGATTTGTTGCTGCAAGCAACTGTCACAACAAAAATGGAGTTGAGGACTGAAAGGTCACTCCGTCCCTAACCAATACTACAAGTCATTGCCTGGAGCCAACTGAGACCTGCATATATGTCTGAAAGTGTTTCAAGCAGAGACAGAGACAGCAAGCCAAGACAACATTTTCTCATTTCTTTTATGCTGTGATTACAGCAGTTAAATTGTTGAATATACATACATACATATACACATATACACATATACATATGTATATATATATATATATATACATATATATATATATACACATATACATATGTATATATATATATATATATATACATATATATATATATACATATATATATATATATATATATATATATATATACATATATATATATATACATATATATATATATATATATATATATATATATACATATGTATATGTGTATATATATACATATGTATATATATATATATATATACATATATATATATATACACATATACATATGTATATATATATATATATATATACATATATATATATATACATATATATATATATATATATATATATATATATACACGTATATATACATATATATATATATATATATATATATATATATATATATATATACACGTATATATATACATATATATATATATATACATATATATATATACACGTATATATATACATATATATATATATATACATATATATATACACGTATATATATACATATATATATATATATATATATACATATATATATATGTATATATATATATATATATATGTATGTATATATATATATATATATATACATATATATATATGTATATATATATATATATATATATATATATATATGTATGTATATATATATATATATGTATATATATGTATATATATACATACACATATATACATACACATATATATATATACACATATATATATATATATATATTCATATATATACATACACATATATATATATATATATATATATATTCATATATATACATACACATATATATATATATATATATATATATATATATATATATATTCATATATATACATACACATATATATATATATATTCATATATATACATACACATATATATATATATTCATATATATACATACACACATATATATATATATTCATATATATACATACACACATATATATATATATTCATATATATACATACACACATATATATATATATATTCATATATATACATACACACATATATATATATATATTCATATATATACATACACACATATATATATATATTCATATATATACATACACACATATATATATATTCATATATACATACACATATATATATATATTCATATATATACATACACACATATATATATATATTCATATATATACATACACACATATATATATATATTCATATATATACATACACACATATATATATATATTCATATATATACATACACACATATATATATATATTCATATATATACATACACACATATATATATATATTCATATATATACATACACACATATATATATATATTCATATATATACATACACACATATACACTATATTGCCAAAAGTATTTGCTCACCCATCCAAATTATTGGAATCAGGTGTTCCAATCACTTCCATGGCCACAGGTGTATAAATTCAAGCACCTAGGCATGCAGACTGTTTTTACAAACATTTGTGAAAGAATGGGTCGCTCTCAGGAGCTCAGTGAATTCCAGCGTGGAACTGTGATAGGATGCCACCTGTGCAACAAATCCAGTCGTGAAATTTCCTCGCTCCTAAATATTCCACAGTCAACTGTCAGCTGTATTATAAGAAAATGGAAGTGTTTGGGAACGACAGCAACTCAGCCACGAAGTGGTAGGCCACGTAAACTGACGGAGCGGGGTCAGCGGGATGCTGACGCGCATAGTGCGAAGAGGTCGCCAACTTTCTGCAGAGTCAATCACTACAGACCTCCAAACTTCATGTGGCCTTCAGATTAGCTCAAGAACAGTGCGCAGAGAGCTTCATGGAATGGGTTTCCATGGTCGAGCAGCTGCATCCAAGCCATACATCACCAAGTGCAATGCAAAGCGTCGGATGCGGTGGTGTAAAGCACGCCGCCACTGGACTCTAGAGCAGTGGAGACGCGTTCTCTGGAGTGACGAATCGCGCTTCTCCATCTGGCAATCTGATGGACGGGTCTGGGTTTGGCGGTTGCCAGGAGAACGGTACTTGTCTGACTGCATTGTGCCAAGTGTAAAGCTTGTTGGAGGGGGGATTATGGTGTGGGGTTGTTTTTTCAGGAGCTGGGCTTGGCCCCTTAGTTCCAGTGAAAGGAACTCTGAATGCTTCAGCATCCCAAGACATTTTGGACAATTCCATGCTCCCAACTTTGTGGGAACAGTTTGGAGCTGGCCCCTTCCTTCGTCTCCAAATGACTGTGCCAGTGCACAAAGCAAGGTCCATAAAGACTTGTGATGACCAGACGTCTGGTGTGGATGAACTTGAGCTGGCTGCCACTGAGTCCTGACCTCAACCCGATAGTACACCTTGGGGATGAATTAGAGCGGAGGATGAGAGCCAGGCTCTCGTCCAACATCAGTGTGCAAACCTCAAAATGCCTTCTGGTAAGATTGAGTCAATAAATTCCCTAAACACACTCCTTAAACCTTGTGGATCAGCCTTCCCAGAAGAGTTTGAAGCATGTTCTAGCTGCAACGGGTGGACTCACTTCACCAGCAGTCCAGTTCCTGTTTCTCTTTAGCACAGCAAGACGATTTCTGACGCTGTCTGTGGTTCAAGTGTGGCTTGACACATAGGAATGCGACAGCAGGAAACCATGGTCTTAATACGTCTGTGTGTGGGGTTTCTTGAAGCAACGAACTCCTGCTGCTAGGTCCACGTCTTTGTGAATGCTCCCCCACATTTTTGAAGGGGTTTTGTTTCACAATCCTCTCCAGGGTGGGGTTTTCTCGCTTGCTTGGCACTTTTTTCGGACCCACATCTATTCCGTCCCTTCGCCTCTCTTTTAATGTGCTTGGACATGAGCTCTGTGAACAGCCAGCCTCATTAGCGATGACCTTGTGGGGCTGGCCTCAGTGTGCAAGGTGTCGCATGGTAGTCTTTGGGACTAGCTTGTCAAGTCAGCATGTCTGCACCTGATGGGGTGAGCCTAGAGAACTTGATACATTGATAAGGACATTTGTTAGGCGGTGGCATGGGAGGGGTGTGGTAATTTGCTGATAGTGGTGTGCAACCTGGCGGCCAGCATAATGGGTGTTCCGTGTGTTCAAGAGTCTTAGGTGCTGAGATTGTGGACTTTGGAGATTTGCATTTGGGGGCTTTGGTTAGAATCTATATATAGGTAACATTTGTTTCTTGGGTTTGTGTGGTGGGTGGGTCGGTTGGTGGATTTGTTGTGTCTTGGGGTACGGGGTTTGGGTTTGGTAGGTTTGATTCGCGTCAGGGGGATGGTGTGGGACCTTGGGGTGTAATGATAAGGGTGTGTCTGGTGTTGTGTGTGTGTGTGTATGGATGTGTGTGTGTGTATATGTATGTGTGTGTGTGTTGTGTATGGTCACTGTGTGTGTATAAGATGTAAGTGTGTGCTACTATGCTATGTGTGTGTGCTTGTTTAGTCTGTGTGTGTATGTATCTGTATGGTAATATGTATGGTCATGTATGTGTCTGTATATGTATGTATGTATCCTGTATGGTAATGTATGTACTGTATTCATGTATGGAATATGTATGTCTGATGTGTCTATGTACTATGGTATGTCTCCCATAATTGTGTGTCTATGTACTAAGTCCGTCGTGTGTCTATGTATATGTTCTACTGGTGAGTTATATATATAGTCTGTACTGTGTGTCATATCTATGGTCAGTATGTCTGTGCGTATATATAAAGTAGGTCTTGTATCGTGTGTATATCTTATGGGTTATGTAAGTATGTGTGTACTCTCTCTGTACTGTCTAGTCATGTGTGTATTATCATATGTCTGTATGTTATGGTGTGTATCTATATGTATGTATGTCTGTCGTGATCTATATGTCTCTGTATGCTCATGTAGTGTATTAGATATGTATGCTTATTTTAATGAGTGATCTCATATATGTATGTATGTATGCAGTGTATACTTCTGTATGTTCTGTCTGTGTGTATAACCATGTAAGTTAATGTCTGTGTGTCTACATATCACTGTAATGACAGTTGTGTGTCTATATCACTGTATATGTCTGTCTGGGGGGGAGTTTTGGGTTTTTAAAAACTAATATGTATGTCCTGTCTGTGTGTATTATCTCATGTATGTAATAATGTGTGTCCTAATCTCTTTCATGTCATCGTCTGGTGATATCTCTACTTTAGTAATGTTGAGTTTCTCTCTACAGTCTGTCAGCTCATTTGTGTCTATCCCCCCACTTCGGCTGAACTGACACATAGTGAGAAATCTCCTACTGTCAGTCTTACTTCTGGTGTACTCACGCCTGATAAATGAACAAGACTTTTTCGACACACTCTGTATGACTGTTACTGATTTTCCTACAACAGTCAGTCAGTCAGTGAGTACTATCTACTGACATGACAGTCTTTTTGTCATCATCTCTGTCAGACAGTTCTCTGATATGACTCAATCTTTACATACTGCTGAGATGTCGTCTCATGCACTGACTTACTGACAGTAGAGTGAGTCACACTTTACATACATACATAGTTATAGTGAAACAACACTTAACATAACAGTACATTTTTTTGTCACTATCTTTTACATCTATTCCTTCAGGTGTGTAAGAGACACACTCTTTTATTACGCTTTCTGTTTTGTAGTACATCTCTCTTCTGACTCGACATTTATATTTACTCATCACAGACAGTCTGTCTGTATATTTACACACTCTAACAGACATTAGATTTTGGAGACACTAACTTCAATATCTCTGGATATTTGTGAGACACTTCTACTGACTTTGCATTGTTTATATGTGATCTCTCACTAGTCTGACTGAGTGGTGTTAGATAACATACTGACATTACATTATTGAGATATTATACTCTTCTTACTATAAGTTCATTGTTGATTCACCGACATAACTTACATAAGATAGAGTATATACACATACATAACTTATTATAATATATTTACCACATACATACATCATATATATTGATTTACTCATCACATACTTCATATATATATAATATACACATACATAACATACATATAGTCATATATAGACTATCATACATACATAAATATATTTATATATACATTACCTAACATAACATAGTATAGTATATATACCACATACATACATACTTATATTTATATATACTAATTACATACATACAATATATATTATATATACACATACATACATACATATATATTTTATAACACATACATACATAATATTTATATATTTACTCATTACAGACATACATAAGTTATATATATATAACATAATACATACTAATATATATTATCAATACCTATCATAGTGGTGTAGATACACTACTCCGTGTACTCTTCCACATACATAGAAGATATTTTATACCTGACCACCCACACACAATTACCACCCCCCAACACATCCGTCAACATCTCCACTCATATATAATAATATAACTATAACCCCCCCTCCCCGCTCCCCCCCCACCACCCCCCCCTCCCCCCCCCCCCCACTCATTATATAAGAGATTCACTTTACACCGCTCCCACCGCGCGCCTCGCTACGCTCGCTCCATATACTCCTCTAATATCAGTCAAAAGTTACGCCTCGAGTGCGCTTGGTGTAGTTTGTGTGTTCTTCACCCCTGTACATGTCATGACCCCCCCCCCCCCCAATAGTGAGTGCTAGAGATGTGTGTGTCTAAGAATGTATGTCTGTGTGTTGTGTGTGTATATGTAATGTCTTTATAGTGTGTGTGTGTATCATGTCATGTATGTCTGTCGT
>NW_024039008.1:677500-875000 GCF_016077235.1 Cyprinodon tularosa
TTTCAGTGAATCCGTCCTGTATGCAGTTCTTCAGTGGGGACTCTAAGGTGGTACTGAAACCTAACCCTGCGTTTATACCAAAGGTTATTAACCCCGCTCTGTCATGCCACCCCCTGGAGTTGGTGGCTTTCTACCCTCCACCATTTGCCTCTCAGGAGCATGAGCGACTCCACTCACTCTGCCCAGTACGAGCTCTGAGGGTGTATGTGGAGAAAACGGCTGGTTTCCGCAAATCGGATCAGCTGTTTGTATCATGGTCCCCGCCACATAAAGGGAAGCCCCTCACTAAACAACGTCTCTCACATTGGATAGTGGGGGCTATTATCATGGCCTATGAGGTTAAGGGCCTCCCACCCCCTGTAGGCCTGCGAGCTCATTCCACTCATGGGATGGCATCATCCTGGGCAATGTTTCAGGGTACACCTTTGGAGGACATTTGTGGGGCTGCCAGTTGGGCAACTCCTCACACCTTCACTAGGTTCTATAGGTTGGATGTTACTACACCCTCACTGGCCCTCGCGGTTCTGGGTGTAGGATCTTCACCTTTATAAGTTAGGTCCTCGAGTAAGCTTATCTGGCAATACGGGAGTTACAACATCCCATAGTGAGATACCGAAACGAATGTTGAAAGAGAACTTTAGGTTAAGGAATTAACCCCGGTTCTCTGAAACATGAGTGAGGTATCTCACCAGATCACCCTCCTTGCCTGGAGCGAGGAAGAGGTGTGCTTACGAGACTGAGGATCACCAGCGTGACGTCTGTTTCTATACTGGGGATAAGTCCCTCCCCAGTAGCAGACGTCACCTCTGTGAGCCAGTCAGGGCTGGCGTAATGTTATAGTGCTTCTGGAGACAGCGCTGGGGGGCGTGTCCCATAGTGAGATACCTCACTCATGTTTCAGAGAACCGGGGTTAATTCCTTAACCTAAAGTTTAAATAAATGCCCTTTGCCAGATTGACAGCACACAGATAAATATAATCTGATTTGTTCAAGTAAATTCCACTTCAAATTGGCAAGAAAGTATACCTGGATACATTCAGACTTTTAATGGTGTCTTTGTCGCTTATTCTCGTCTGAGAAAAAGAGAACACTTCATTGAAATTATGCCATGCATGCAGAAGCTGTCATTTGGGCCAAATGACTCTGCTGGTGGAAGCATCTAGCTGTATTGGCTCATTTCAGCAGCACTGACTTGTGAGATAGATTTAGCAGTAATGGCGAATGAATGAAAAAGAAAGTGGCAAAGTGTCAGGAAGACTTTAAAATGCAAGGGAACGTTAATTGGAGAAGTTCCTCCTTTATTCCTCTATGATAATAATAACACTAAGTGGCATCATCAGTGGGATAATTGGAATCTATGGCAATTTTAGAGATGATGAATAAGGTCAGGTCACTTGAAAAACTGCATCTCAGCAATTATTCAAACTCCACTCAGAGAAACCTAAATGCAAAAGTTTAAGTTTAAAATCTCAAATCTTAGAATCTAGATGGATGGATGGGTGGGTGGATGAATGGACGATGGATGGACGGATATCATCAGTTAAAAACGAAAGTTTCCTTTAAGTATTAAAGTTATATTTGCCTTCATTCTATTTATTATTTTATTTTTTTTTAATACATCTGGTTCTTAAATAAGTGTTTTTAAGGGTTAGGGCCTTCTTTATATAGTCTGTTTTCAATGTTGAACATCATTTTTTCATAAATTTCCTCATATATTATTTTTAGTTCTTTTACAATTTCTGTAATATTTACACGATTTATAAGATTGACCGTCAATAAATAATGAATATTAATTCTTCTAGTAATCCCCTCCCATGATTAATTTTGTCCCTTAACTGATTTCCTTAAGCAGGATGTTCACCTTTGCTGTTATATATTTTGTGGTGAAGTCGATTTAACTGCCAATTAAATCCATGAGCACATATAATCATTTCCTGTGTCATCTGTCTGTAAACATGACAGTGAGACAGAGCTTCCTATAAATTAATTTCAGCCAAGGCCATTGTGTCAACAGACATACTTTCCCTGTAATTATGTCTCTGTGCTCTTGCTTTATTTTGCATCATGCTTGTAATTGTGTTGCTTACTGTGTGTTCTGTTTTAATGAGGAAATAAGAAATGCAACAGTTGTTGCACAATTTAATTTGCTTTTGCCGTCATTCTCTGGTGATTTGATTCGATGAAAAGTTGTAGTTGCTTATTGGTTGAGCTTTATGTTGACATGTAAAGAGCTGTAAAATGAACAAGAGGAAGATAGAAAGCTTGATGTTTATTCCGTATCCATCTATGATAAAACAAATTTCCTCATTTAACAACAGACCCACGATGTTGATGCTCCTCAGTAGTCATCAGTTTAAAAGTGTATGGCAAAAATAATTTATTTAGTAGAGATTTTATAAAAGCAGTTAAGATTTTAAGAGACCGAAGTGAATCTACAAATGTTTTCTTGGAATATTTCTGCAGTTTTCTAAAGTATAGTTGTTGATTATAATATCACAGCTAGATGCCTGTAATACACTATTTTATTTTTTTATTTTTATTTTTTTAACAGCGGTTAAATGTTCAAATGTGCCTCTCTTTAAATTTCTACTGAATAATTCCATTAATTTATATGAGCATTTTATATAAATGTTTTCTCATTAAGCAATTTAAAGGTCAATTCAGTGCAATTACCGCTATACTGGGTTTTATTTTTGCTCCTTTTTTATTTTTGAGTTAACACGATTGGATCATCATTGAATTTCTACAATTGTCTTGTATTTTTTGTTTTGATTCCTTCAGAAATAGAAAAATAAAGACTTCTAAGGCTGGTAAAGACGTCTTTGTCAAAAAAGTAAACCCTCCAGGTTTAATCCAGACAAACAGCATTACTTTATTCCCTCTATTTAATAACTTATATGGTCTTTGGGAACAAGCAGACAGCAAAAACAGGAATGTCTCACATTAAAAGTATTGGCTGTCAACCTTTGAGATGCTAATGACTATTTAAAAAGACAGTTATTAATGGGGGTGACAAAAGACTCATAATTACAACTTTTATTCTTGTGTTTAAACATGCATGTTTGATTCATTAGCTTTTGGATTAACCAAATATAAAATCATTGCATTGAATAAAAGCCTATTACACAGTCAGGGTTTTATTCTTGTCCCTAATTGTTCCATAAAGGTTTTTGCACATACAAAAACATTCAATTAGTTTGATAAAAGAAAACTGTGTGTTTTCATCCTTGGCTTTCCTTCTATTTTTTTTAAATGTGCATTCAAGAGCCAAATCTGAATAAGTAGTCTTATTGCAGTTTGACACTTTCATTTCTACTAGAACTTCCTTAAACATTCTTTAATCTCACTTTATTATCAGTAAAATTGATCCTGTGTTCTTTTTGCCACAAGATTAAGATTTTTATGCTTCATTCTTACATAGAAATAGCAAAATATCCATCAGTTTACTTTGATGCATTCTAGAGAGGCTCCATGGAGCATATCATTGTTTGATACAGGATGTCATTCCATTATTTTAGGTCTGGTCTTTCAGTTAGGATTTCTTTGAGTCTTTTTTGTTTAAGTCTTGACCAAAAGCTATTAAGTGTTGGCCACTAATGTGTATTTACTTATATTTCAAAACTAAAATTAATTATAAGTATTTTATTGATTTAAAAAAATCTAATAAAAAAATCAGAAAAGAATGAAAAAGCTGGAGGATCCTTGTTGAAGGTGGTCTGTCTCAAGGTATCTTCATCCTCAGTTATAATGAATCTGCTCTCTGAGGCTCCCTATCTTTTTATCTGTGTTGTCATTTTCTGTCAGCGTTTTCAGGATGAGTTTTAATTTAACCTACTAGCTGCCACCTGTGCATCAATGATCTTTTTGAAGATTGTCAGCACCATATTTGGCCTCAAGCCGGTTCTGTAGATTTCTGTAGACTATGGATTCAAAGTCTTGTCTTAGAGCGGGCTCATATTACTTTAAAGTTCAAAGACTGCTGCATATACTTTTTTGCATGTTTGTTGACAGAAATAGCACAGATAGCAAAGACCGGATCAAACAGTTCCATTTTCATGCTATACACTGTTTATTAAGGCAATCATTACTTACAGTAGGACGACATGGACAATTCATTGCATGCCAAAGGCCACTGGACATTTGTGGGCCTAAGCATTGCTTGCCTTTTCCTAACTAATGTCTGGAGAGTAGGGTGTCTAGCTATGAGCCATAACTCTTTTTTTTGGGTAGTTGGAAGATAATAGATGACACTCTTATTCCCCTTTTTTTTTTTTTTTTTTTTTTAATGTTCTTTGAAAGGGTTTGGAGAACAATATTCAGGTTAAAAGCGGATAGAGACGTATAAAATCAAAATCAGCCTCTTTTTTAGGTTGATTTATTATAGTTTGTTCCCTCAGAAAACATATGATCTATCATAATTCCACATAATAGTCAATATGAATATCAATAAAGACACTCAACAGCCTCTGTTTCAGACTTGACTCAGTTCAAACCCCTGTAAATCAGAAACCATAATTAGTTCAGAGCTGTAATTTGCCACTTAATCTATAGAGATATAAATAATTGCACATGCAACATTTCAGCTCGATCAGACAACTGGAAGTGAGTCAGGACGATTACTTATTGAACACCCCCCTTAAGTTACATCAGCTCCTTCTTTTCTTCATACAAAAAAACAAAGTGTGGATTTTTTTTTTTGCCTTCAGTGAATATATGCAGTCACATTTCTTTATCATTACAAATTTGATAAAAATATCGTACTAATTAGTTTTAAATACATATTTAAGGGTTCTCAAAATGTTTGGAGGGCTCACTTGATTAAATAAAAAAAAACTATTTATTAAAAAGCTGCATTTTAAAATGTTTAAGGTGTTTTATTCCATTGAGACAGCACCCAGGTGTAGACCAGGCTTTTCTTCCATTTTCATTTTTTACATCGCCAGAGTGACAAAGAATCAATACTCCACTTTCTGTTGTCTTTGTCTCGATGCATTTTGTCAGAGCTCTCTTACACAAGGGTGTTTTTGTCTACAGTAAAAATGTTTGTGTTGTACAGTGTTCTCCACTGGTAATCTTATTCTGATTTTTTACTTTCTTCAGCAGTGTCTGTTCACCTGCATTGAATTTAATTGAAAAGTAATACATAAAATAATTTAGCTGGTGTTACAAAGCTAAACTTTTAATGTAAAATGAAAAATATAGTCTTGTGGGAAGTGATCATTTTTAAAAATTCATCAATTTCTTCTCTTCACCGATGAGCCAGAATGTCTAATCTCCAGAAATGCATAAGTAATTTACAAAACATGATCTTGAGAAATATTTCATTCTTTAGGATTTTAACAATTTTTTTCTCATCATTTAGAATTAATAAGCAAAGAAAGAAATGATTTATGAATAGAGAGATTGTTAATACACCTACATTCATGAGTTTGTCTTTTTTTTCTTAATGTATTAGAAGGGTTTTACTCTGTGATATTATTTAACAATGGGTCCAACTATCATAGCATCTTAACTATTTTAAAGTGATAAAAATCAGAATAGCTAAAGCAAGTATCAATTTCCTACAGACTATATATTAAAGTCACATTTTTATTGACTTGTCAGACAGGAATAAATCAAGTAAATGTGGAGAAAAGTTTTCAGATCTGATAATATGGGTCTGTTGCTGAATGAAGCCATCTGATATGAACACGGATCCAGAAAATTTATAGAGCCTCGGCAGATAGAAAAAAGAAGATGAAACTTTAAGAGAAGCTGTCACAGTATTAGAAGAATGGTCTTAATAAACCATAACAGATACGGGAAGATTGGTAACAGATTTTTTTTTTATATTTGATAGTTATAAAGGTTAAGGTTGTCCAGTCAGTATTATGAAGTATGTTTTATCAAGCCTGAAGTCTTGACCTGATTTTTTTGTTCTTGGAGCCATTCCTGTTTTTTTTTTTCTTGTTTTGGTTTAATGCAGAATCTCAGATATCTTCCCTATCTGACCAAATATTAATATATTTTGGGAACACATGTTAATGCAGAAAATAACCGCTGGCAGCTTCTATGTGTTAAACTCAGAACTGACTGAATAGGCTTAGAGAAGCTTACAGCAGCAAATCCCTATAGTTCCTTGCATCATGACTCTGAAGCCAAAGATATGGCTATAACTTTACTTCCCAGATCCATGAGAACCAGCTGTGTAAATGTCTTGGTTTCATTCAATTTCACAAGCTTCAAACTAGGATTTTGGATTTATTTAATGTGTGAAAGTTGTCACCTACTGGTTTTAAGCAATGATATGACCTTTTACTTTCCTATATATAAGCAGTATAATATTAAAACTTATTCAAAAAGGATTGTAGATATATTTGAAGACTTATATTAACCGCTGAAATTGAAAATAGCTTTAAAATGTGTTCTTAAGATCATGCATGTTAATGTGGGACATTTTTTTTATAAAGTTTTTTGTGACCCCTCCAACTTTTTGGTACTTTTGCCGTTTTGGTTGCTTTGAACTGAGCATTTTCATAAATGCCTTATTTAACCTCATGGTTCTTACTAAGAATGTATCAATTTAAGCCAGTTTTGGTGACTTTATGTGGCTTTACATAGAAAGCCACTGTTAGTAAATATAGAGATATATAAAGAAAAACACTACAAGTAGTAGTTTCCAACTTTTTGTGTTGGATTTGGGTCATAATCCATCAAATTGATACATATTGATAAAGTTATTGATGCACTGATAGAAATCAAAATATAATTGAGAAGTGTGTAAACTAAAATCTAAACATTGGAATTAAAACTTGGATGATTTTATGACTCCCTTAGTCACAGAAATACCCATGTAATTAAAGGAAAATTCCGTTTTTTAACACTTTTAGCCCATTTTCTGTAGTGTCCAGGATGAAATCGAATGATCGACACCAAAATTTTGACAATTGGTCCTGTCTCTGATATTTGGCTCATGCAGAATCCCCCCCTGGCTGCTTCAGAATGGCTTCCATAGTGCATGTCCGATAATGTCCTTAAAACAACCTTAAACGTTCTTTTTTTAAAATATGCTACTCACCGGGTCGTCAGCGCTGTTCAATGACGTTCCAAAAAAAGTTTTGTAAAGAAAAAACGTTCCTGTAGTGTTTTATTTAGCATTTTGTAAATCCCATTGAGTTCTGTTGGAATAGTCAATATCCCTCCGCCACCGGAAACGGAAATGGGGCCTGTTTACTTAGTTGTAGTCTTTTCGCAAGGCCCAAGTGTTTATGCTTCACTCTGTGTACTCCGACGTCGAGGTGCTAACGTCTCTGTTAAACACTTTAAAAAACTGTGAAAATGGAATACGAAAGGTGGATTCTTGAGGAGGACATATTGGACTTTGAGTTTGGCGGTAGAGGATACCGTCGCCAACTAGTGGTCTGGAGTGTGCAACGCTTCAGATTCGAACGGGAAGCGGAAGTTTATAAGCGGTTGTGATGTATCGGAAAAAATAGTTCTGGGATTTACAAAATGCTAAATAAAACAAGACAGGAACGGTTTTTCTTCACGAAACTTTTTTTGGAACGTCATTGAACAGCGCTGACGACCCGGTGAGTAGCATATTTTTAAAAAAGAACGTTTAAGGTTGTTTTAAGGACATTATCGGACATGCACTATGGAAGCCATTCTGAAGCAGCCAGGGGGGGATTCTGCATGAGCCAAAAAGCAGAGACAGGACCAATTGTCAAAATTTTGGTGTCGATCATTCGATTTCATCCTGGACACTACAGAAAATGGGCTAAAAGTGTTAAAAACCGGAATTTTCCTTTAAATATTGCAGCTGATACCAGTTCAAGGACATTTTGTTGAACTGGCAATGTAAAGGTATAGAATAAATAGGCACGTTTTCTTATGTTTTGAAGGTCAAACCAATAAAAAGCCCTATAATTTTTAGCATACTATCAATCCTGTTTGCACAGCAATTCAATCATCTTCTGTTAAGATGGGATTCCGTCATATGAATACAAATAACTCTTTTAGGAGTAGAAGTTCATAGATTGCTTTTTACAGAAAGAAAACTTGATATTGTCAAACTTTATTTTCTGTATAACCAAATGTCAAGCAGAAGTCTGCTGTCATTGCCTTATTAGTCAGGGATAATACTATTGTGCATTTATTAAAGACTCATTAATGTCTCATGCTCATTTACATAATAAAAAAAAAAGAAATGACCCCCCCAAAAAAGTTGCTCCCACTTAAGCGTCGGAAACCATGTGGGATGTTATTTTGTGGGGGACATATTTGAAAGATGACATATATACTGCTGTAGTGTGGTTGAACTTATTCAAGCTGATGTTTTAGATCATTACCTTTCTTGTTAGATGGTGAATCTATATGTCATTATTACATTAATGTGTGTGCATTCATGTCTGACAGACCCAATATGTACATTAAGGAGAACATTTAGTTTTTGATTCCTTGACAGAACTGCATTAGCAAGATTGATGAAACTTGATGGATCCTATAGCATCTTAAACAAAAATGGTTTTGGAAAATTCAAATGCCTTTTTTTTTTTAAACAACCTTGCCTGAGATTGAATCAGCCAGTGGTCTGTGGAGGAAACAGGAAGATGTGTAAAGAAAAGATAAGAGAGAGCTGAAGAGTGCATAAGGAGCAAGAGAGAAAACAGAAAGTGTATGATCTAGTGAGAATGTGATGAGAGGAGCCAGCCACTCCATCATATTTGTATCTGTGTATGTATATATATATATATATATATATATATATATATATACACACACAGGGAGCATTTAAAATGATTGCTCAAGATAGGTCAAAAATAGACAAACTGATAGAAAGTGGTTTTATGAAAGCTGATAGCTTTATGCCTGGCAAGACTAGAGTAGAATATATAAATATGAGCTGGTGTAAAAGAAACTTACTTTCCAAGAAAGGAAAATATGAGAAATAAACAAAGAATAGGGCATCCTTTAACTGATTTAATCCATTGATTTCTTTTTTTCTCCTTGTATTAAAAAGAACCTGACTTGAAAAGAACGTATCGATTACGTTTTAAGAAATAAGAAGTGTGGTAGAGCAGTAGGTTTTCATGTAGAATTTTAAATATTTGCAATGCCCTATTAAGGCGTTGACAAAATACCTATGATATTGCTTTGATTGACAGAAAATAAACAATCGTGCATCATGCACTTATTTGTATCAGTTATTGTTTAGACTAAAATGTATGTAGATAGAAAGCCCAACCCTTCAGTTGCTTTTTCTTTTATGTGTACTTCTGTTCGAATCCCTCCCTCGTTCACCAGGGTAACTGGGGGCTTGAGCTCTAGCAGTCTCTCCAGCAGTCTCTTTGCAAAAGGTTGGGTGCACTCTGGTTTGGTTCAGTCCATTGAACGGCAACAGAGATTGATACAGCCATCATACACCTCTTTTCTTTTTTTTTTTTTGGACTGTGGGAGGAAGTGTGATACCCAGATGCAGGTGGAGAACATGCTACCTCCATGCAGATATACTTATTGCTGGGATTTGAACCTGGAACCTTGTTGCTGCAAAGCAACAATCCTGAATGTCGGAGCAGTTTATAACACAGGCAAACAACAATAGGCAAAACCGCACAAGAGATTTTGACAGAGGACTGGCCAGGTTGATCTCAGGAACATATCACACCCCCAGTAACCTAAATGTGGTCCTGGCATCATGATTACATATTTATTGGGACCAGAAAGAATCTACTATGCAGCTGCAACAAACCATAAATACTCTCCAAAACAAAAGCTAATGATCAATGCCCAGCCACCGATTCTGAAACACATTAACTGTCCCTTCTCATTGGAGTAAGGCCTATTTCCATGCTAGCATACTGTATCCATTGTTTTCAGCCTGAGGGAAAATTTCCGGCAAGGTCATCAGAAAAATGTAAAGCAGCAACTCGTATCAGACTGGCACTCCACCAAGAGGGGTATAGAAATTTATGGTGATGCTATTTGTGCACAACACTTTCACCATTCCGACTCATAAAAGAATTTGACAAGGTAGCTAAAAGGTGCAATCCACTCAAAATTATTAGCTGTTATGTGCATTATCCTTCTCAATTCATACTACCGGTAAAAGGTATCAGTTGGGAAATTTGCACCAGCTTAAAATTCTTTTTTGGCATGGCTGCAGGATTGCATTGAAAACAAATCCTCTTTGTCTGGATCCTGCTTTACTGCTGTTAGGCTAATAAAATTACTAATGATGTTTCCTTCAACACAGCAGGACCAAAGTCAGACAAATGGAAGTATAGTGAAGGCACAAAAAAAAACATCAGAAAGCATGTTTTTTATTAGCCCTTTACATTATTTTGGGTTATTTAGATTAGGGAATGATTAGGATCTTAGTTTGAACAGTAGTAAGTATTTAAAACCTTATTTATTTTTGTCATGTTTTTCTTTGTTACATAATGAGCTGGTAAAACTTAAACTATAGATGTACCGGAATATAATTGGTGAAGGGGATAATGACGACAACTATTAGCATTTACATTTACATCTTATTATAAAATATTGTTTATGTGTGACATATTTTTTCCCCTCATTTGTAGATATGATTTTGTAGTGAATGTCATTGTTCCGATAAAACACATACATGCTCTGACACTGTTGTTTAAAATATTATTTTAAGGCTTGTATTATAACTGTGTCACAGAAGAAGAGATGTTATAAAGAAAAAAAACAGAAACATCGAGGTACATGACAACAACAAAACAAGAAAGCATCTTTCTAAAGGTTCTAGTAAAGCAGGGGGTAAAGAATGTGCCACTTCTCTCTGCAGGAGTGTTTCAGTTTCTACCCAGGGTGAAAAAATGAGACGATAAGGCTTTCATTTATCAGTAGTAGTGGCTTAGCTTAGGTAGTAGGTTGTTTTTTTAATGTTTTTTATTTTATTTTATGTTTTTCATCCTCCTAGCTGATGTTCCTAGTTCTTCTATGTGTATGTTGGAGTCGTCTTTTTTTCGCTTGAAATAAATATTTTAACATCGTGTTTGGAAAATTTCCGTTAAACCAAAACAAATCAAGAAAAAGTTTCTGCTTTGGATTTAAAGTTTTTGTTTTATTTTGGTTTCTTAAATCTTTACGATTTAGAACGTCACTGTTTTAAAATAGATGTTTTGAATATCAGAGTTTTAGAAAACATTCTTTGACAAAATATCATGAAAAAAGGCATTGCAGATTTTTATTTTTTATTTTTTTATTTTTCTCTCTTAGTTTTAAAGGTTCCTGCTCTCATCAAATCTATTTAAGGAAAATAGGGAAATGTATCATAACTTTCAGAGCCTATTGGGTGAAGTGACATCCAGTCCCTGTCTACCAAAGTTTTGTTTTAGCCGTGGGAAAAAACGCCATAAGAAACAAGTTACACTTTTGAAGCTATTTCTGTTTTAAAAAAAAGATAAATCAGCAGCTATGCATGTAACGCTATGCGGTGCTATGTTTCTTTTTTTTTCTGCAGTCTTTGGGCTCAATACCTCTTGCTTTTGTCAAAGCTATATGTGGAGCCTTACTCAATATTAATGCAACGTGATTGGCTGACTTACTTTGGGTCGCCACAAACGGTTAAAGAATGTGTGTGATATGATGGATTCTCACTCACATTTGTGAATGTACAAATACAGAATTCCAAAAAAATATATGATTTTTAACGAATAGGGAAAAAAACTTGAAGCTATTTTCCCATGCAATACAACAGATATAGCAAAATTGACTTTAATAATGCTACTGTAATAATATATTTTCAGTTTGGTTATGAGGCTTTTAGAGCTTAAACAAAAGACTTAAACAAGTTTCCCAAAGCTGTTGCTGTAAAATGTTATCTGTGTCCTTAGTAGAGGTTTCTCTGCGGGGTTTAATCGTTGTGGTTTTCAGCTCATCAAGCAGCTAAAGGCAACACCACTATTTGCACATTTAGGATTTCAAGTTGGTGTAATTGTGAACTCAATGATCCAAGCTTTTAATTAACTTTTATAATCAAGCTACTCTAATTCTTCTTTTCTCCCTCCTTGCCGTTCTCTTTGTCTTCCTCCGTCTTCCTCCATCTTCCTATATTTCAGACTCCTCTCTTTGTCACACTTTTTTACAGCCCCTCTTTATCCCGTTCCCTCTCCCTAGAGAGAGCATGGCATTGATAAATGTCTGCTCATGATTGGCTGGGGAGAAACCTAGGTGCTCAAAATGCACCAGTTTTTACAGATTTGCTGTTGGTGTATTTGGCTATATTTATGAGGTCTGAAGTTTCAATCTGCATTGTCTCAAGAGGGAGACTTTAAATAACTGTTTAAAGATATTTTTTTTTTGTGTGTGCTCGTTTTCACCTTTTGCCTTCAGGAGAATAAAGAGATTTCGACATGTAGGTGTTGCTCTGTGAACACATGCCCAATTGGTTGTGTGTTAGGACAACAATATCAAATTACAGTCAAACAGTTCACTTCATACACATTTGGGATAAACAACTTCCATTCAAAATATGCACATTGATCAATCAAATCATTAAACTCCAACTAAAACATGTTTCTTTTAAAAGGGAATTAAAATGTTTTTAAACTATAATCAATCAAATATGCAATGATATCACCGTCTGTATGGATTTTATGTTTGAAAACCACAGTTTTCTTGTTGTTTATAGATGTTGGAGATCGGCCTGTTTTCCAGTGTAGTCCTGTTTCTCTGACTGTGACTGGCTGGATGCGCTCTCTTCATCCTCTGACATGGGAGTTGGCTTGGAGCTTGTCTGCCTGGCTGTGTGTTTCCTGGACCGGGCTGCCTTTTACAATAGCTTTTTGTATCTCTGCTTCTGTCTCCTTGAACTCCAGTCGACGTCGGCAGATGGCCGATCACATAGAGCCTGGTTTGCTGGAGGTTCCTGTTAAAAGGGAGTTTTTCCTCTCCACTGTCGCTACAAACATGCTTAGTGTAAGGGATTGCATTCAAGTCAATGAGTTGATGCAATCAACTAGTTTTCCTTGGATAGAAAACTTTGAATCAATTTGACTGTATGATCTGGTGAACTGCAAAGTGCCTTGTGAATTGGCGCTATTTAAATAAACTGAATTGAATTGAGTGGAATGAAGTCAAATATCTCTTAACTAATTTAAACCAACTGGAATGTGTTCAAACCAATTTACATTGTAAATCCAAAGTTTGTAAATACAATATTATTTGCTAAAATAATAGTTAATTAGGGCTGCTCAGTGGCCTACGCTACCCGGGTAGCTCGTATTATAACTATGTGACACATAGTTTTAATACTAGCCTTACCCACTACCCCCGTTGCTCGTGTTCGATTCCTGACCCAGGGTCTTTCTGCATGGAGTTTGCATGTTCTCCCTGAGCATGCATGGGTTTTCTGTTTGGAAAAAATACAAAAAAATATGGTTATATTAGTTTTTAAACTCTAAGTGGAATAAAGTTTGTATCAGCTTTATAAACAACAGCTCAAGACATGTCAGCATAGTGTCCCATTTGGTCACCATTGTTTCTTGTTAGTTTGATTACGCCACAGTAAACGCATGAAATGCTCAAGAGTAATCCAAGTTCTTTACCTTTTCAGGCCTTCCCCAACTTTCCAGCACCTGTATTCTCTGCTGATCTCTGTTTAACATGTCAGGCCTGCAGCAGGGGACTCTCCGGTATTTCAGAGTTTTCTGTAAACTTGGAGAAAAACATTGCAGAAAGCCAGTTTTGCTGAGTCTGGTTCTGAAATTAATGGACCCGCCTAATTTTTTTGCTGTCAGAAGGCTCAAATTTCTTTGGCTTTGGGGTCTCTCTGATGTCCCTGACTCAGGAGTCCAAAAGGATAGGACATCCATGAAGCAACTGCTTTGTCCCCAAGCACGGTGCAGGGCAGGATCACATGTTCCTGTCCTGTGATGTTCTGGCTAGAGCCGCGGTTCTCAAAGTGTGTGGCGCGACCCACTGGTGGGGAATTGAGACGTGACAGGTGGGGCGCGCCAAGTTCCGGTGTGTGTGTGTGTGTGTGTGACTATAAATGTAGAATGTGTGAGAGCAAACTGTCCTTATAGCTGTATGTTGCCGCTTTTTAGACCAATCAAACCCACAAAGTAATCATTACTAGCCTACATGCAGTCTAATTAAAAGAACATTAGATATGAGAAAAATTTCACCTGGAACTGAAGTGCCAAAATAATGATTGACGTGACGTCGGCATATTATTTGTAACGGAATAAACTTTCGCGCCCCAGTGTTGCCAACTCAGCGACTTTGTTGCTATATTTCAGACCCCTCCAGTGACTCTTTTTAAAAAAAAGCGACTAGCGACAAATCTAGCGACTTTTGGAGACTCTTACGTGAAAGCACGTATCGTTCCTTTTCTTGTCCTCCAGCGGCAGGTGCTGCCGTGGGGCGCCTCCCCTGTCCCAACCCCGTTCTCCCCCGCTATCGCAGTAGTCCCTCTCAGCGCTGCAGAGACACAGCATGTTTACCCTCAGCGTCCAGACTGCAAATAAAGCGCACATGCGCCGGGATTGACGGCGCAGGTTGATCATAAATAACTGAATTTGAAATATTTTATCTTAAATAAATAGGACCAGTTTATTGAAATGACGTCTGACTCCACCCTGAGGCTCAGGTTTAATGCTCAGACTAATAGTGAATTCTGGTTTGGAGTGGAGAGGGAGTATCCACTCATCGGGCAGAGAGCTGTTTGCATTCTTCTTCCCTTTGCCACATCATATCTCTGTGAGATGGGCTTTTCAACTGTTGCTTCACTGAAAACAAAATACAGATCTCAGCTGAACATTGAGCATGACTTGAGAGTGGCAGTATCAAGCCTGCAACCCCGTTTTGAGAAACTGTGCAATGCAAAACAGGCTCATTGCAGCCACTAATGCAGGGATAAATAGACCTGTATTGCCAGATGGATTTCACTTCTTTTCTTTTATTAACAGATTGCAGAGTGGCACTTTAATTTTTTCTATCTTTGAGCTTGATACAAATTTTGACACAGCTGCATTTTTATTTTCTTTATTTTTGAGCTTGCTGTTATTTGATGTAGATAGTTTGTATTTAGATACTACTTGTTACTTCAATAAAATTGGAAAATTTTAAGATTGTTGCATATTTCATTAGCATTGTGTTGGGGCGATGGGGACAGGCGGGGCTTGAAAATTCCCCCTTGTCCAAAGTGGGAAATGACCGAAAAAGTTTGAGAACCACTGGGCTAGAGGAAGGTTTACAGCAGTTGGAAAAAGAGTACAACAGAGCAACACTACATCTTCACTAATCAATGATTAAAGATAATAAGCCTGGAGATTGGTTCTCCATGTCCAAAATTAATATCACAGCTTATGGCATTGCATAGGGTGTCATGTCTTACTGTGAGAAAGAGGAGGTGGAGGCCCTGATGATTCACATGTGGTTCATGATACACATGAAGCAATTGCTTAGATGTGAGGACTGTGTAAATGGAAATTTTCTCATTGGTACCAGGCATTGACTTGCACATATTTTTTTACGAACTGGGTGCATATTAGGAGGAACAAAAAAAGAAACACTTAAAATTAAAGACTTTAAGTCAAAATAATTAGCAAAGTATGGAAAACATCAGAGACACCAACCAAGTAAATTACTTAGTAATTATAAAATGTGTATATTAGGCAATATAGATAGATTGCCGTAGTTTTCTGTGCTTCAGTGAAATATAAACCACTCTTCAGATTGTAATGGATACAGGCCATTTCATTCCCTTATCATTTTACACCTTTGAAATGTTTATAATAAATCTTCAGTCCTTAAGAACTTCTTAAAGGAGAATTCCGGTTTTTAATACTTTTAGCCCATTTTCTGTAGTGTCCAGGATGAAATCGAATGATCGACACCAAAATTTTGACAATTGGTCCTGTCTCTGCTTTTTGGCTCATGCAGAATCCCCCCCCTGGCTGCTTCAGAATGGCTTCCGTAGTGCATGTCCGATAATGTCCTTAAAACAACCTTAAACGTTCTTTTTTAAAAATATGCTACTCACCGGGTCGTCAGCGCTGTTCAATGACGTTCCAAAAAAAGTTTCGTGAAGAAAAACCGTTCCTGTCTTGTTTTATTTAGCATTTTGTAACTATTTTTTCCGATACATCACAACCGCTTATAAACTTCCGCTTCCCGTTCGAATCTGAAGCGTTGCACACTCCAGACCACTAGTTGGCGACGGTATCCTCTACCGTCAAACTCAAAGTCCAATATGTCCTCCTCAAGAATCCACCTTTCGTATTTCATTTTCAGAGTTTTTTAAAGTGTTTAACAGAGACGTTAGCACCTCGACGTCGGAGTACACAGAGTGAAGCATAAACACTTGGGCCTTGCGAAAAGACTACAACTAAGTAAACAGGCCCCATTTCCGTTTCCGGTGGCGGAGGGATATTGACTATTCCAACAGAACTCAATGGGATTTACAAAATGCTAAATAAAACACTACAGGAACGTTTTTTCTTTACGAAACTTTTTTTGGAACGTCATTGAACAGCGCTGACGACCCGGTGAGTAGCAAATTTTAAAAAAAGAACGTTTAAGGTTGTTTTAAGGACATTATCGGACATGCACTACGGAAGCCATTCTGAAGCAGCCAGGGGGGGATTCTGCATGAGCCAAAAAGCAGAGACAGGACCAATTGTCAAAATTTTGGTGTCGATCATTCGATTTCATCCTGGACACTACAGAAAATGGGCTAAAAGTGTTAAAAACCGGAATTCTCCCTTAAGGGCTGAATTTTTATATACATTCCTACTCCATAGTTCTGCAGATATTTGGTATGAGACATTCGGTGAATCAGGTGTGTTCTAATAGAAATACCTCTAAAAGTTAAAATAAATTATTAAAAGAAATTATCTTGGAAATAAAGTTGGAGACCAACAGTTTACTTAAAAGACACTTTTAATATAAAGAACATTATATTCTGTCATATATCATGAGTTAAATTGCCCAAGAAAGGATTAGATCCACTCTTAATTTGGAGTTGGGCATAAAACAAGTGTTTGCAGACAAAAATATTCACCTGAAATGCAAAACCTATCAGGATTTCTTTTCATGATTAAGTTTTATTAGTCATAACAATACTTTTTGATTAGTTTAGAGCGATATGATAATAAAAACTACATATAGTCCATGGTCCAAGTACATGATTACGATGGTGTTAGTTAATATGTATAAAACCCATGTAGTGACTCTTTACACTGGCTTTAAGGCTTTAAGTGAACTCAGTTGTCAACTGACGGTCTTGCTTGGGTCTTCATGCTCACATATTTTTTTCTCAGCATCCCCAAACTTCAATTTCCAAATAAATTCAGAAATAAGCTGAATTTGAAGTTGCTATTTTTTTTTTTTTTTGTCTTGATGACTTTTTAAAAAAGACATCAATGGTAGAGGAACTGGTTGTTGAAGCTACCAAGACTTTGTGGAAAATGGAAATTGACGTTCTGCAGAAAAACAAGTTGTTTGTCCCAACCAACATGGACTGCAGCTATTCATGTAATAGCCTGATGGATGAGCCTGTTACTTGACCACTTTGTCAATATTTGTTTGTTTTTACCAACATTAATACTCTTTTGCTCCAGGGCAAAAATTTGCATCCTGTTTTAAAAACAACACTTTTAGCAAATCCTTTTTGCAATAATGAACTAAGCAGCCCAAATTTTTCCTTTTTTCACCATCAACTGAGCTTTTTAGGCAGCAAAGTTCCCTCATCTATGGGTCATACCTTAGATGAAAAGGTTGCTATCATCCCAAAGGATTCAAAATGTGTTGTAAAATTTCTCTGAACCCCTAAATTTTCTAACCACCCAGGTAGTTATTCAGGTGCTACAGTTAAGGGGAAAATAACAATTGCATAAACCACCAGTGTTGTGAAATGAATACTGCTGTTCCTCTAGTGGTTTAATTACATGCAGTAAGTTTTGCACAGGTAGATGCAGCAGATGCAAAACAAAATGACATCTCTCCGGTATTATTACAGTGGAAGCTGAATGCACCTGGGAGAACGAGCTGTGGTTGGTATGGATTTAGTGATAAGGGTGTTTCAGAGAGGAATGGACGGCTTATTAGAGATAAGTGCTCGCTGTTGTAATATGGTACACACACTTAACCCGTCAAATTTTATGTGATGTATTTTTTTAAATTGCTGCTGTAATCGTATCCATGCAGGTCAGTCATGCAGTATATCAGGCATTTAAAACTTGTTTATGCAGCACACTCAACATCACAGCATATTACAAGGTGCTCATTAAACTGGCATGCAAAGTGATATAAAGGCTTCTGAAGTTGGGAAGTTGTGAATCAGATATTGCTGTGATACATGTCATATAATGAGAAGATCAAACCAGAATCCTAAGTTTGTTGTGTTTATTTTTCACACTGCTTAAGAAAACACTTTGCTGTAACATTCAATGTTTTCACTTCGGAATGCAGAGCTCTATGTTAGAGTCCATTCATTGAACTGTTATTAAAAACCTCAAAGAAAGCATCTATAGATAATGCAAGTAATATGATTTGCTGTAATAAGGTTGATAAATAAGAACATTCCTTCAGACTCCATGCATAAACAGAAATAAGGAAACTCTGGAAAAAAATAGACAAATTTTAACAGATGTTCAACAATTCAGCAATGAGAGGTTAATAAAAAAATGGAAAATGTATTTAAGGTATTCATCTTTATTCACCTAAAAACTATGTCTGCTGCTGTTATTTGTGACTCATGTCAGTATATTCCTGGCTCAAAAAACTCCCAAATTGCATTTCAAAAGACAGAAGGTGCCGTTCTCTACTTATCTGCAATGCCTGATGTGTCAGTGCTTGTTTTGTGTGTTTACATTTTCCTGTTTTAAAAGAGCTGGAAAGGGTGCTTTTTCTTGGAAAGGGAACAAAGTGAAATGACTCAATGACAAAAGCAATATATTTTCTACATCAATTAAAGCCACATAAAAAGCTGAATGAAGATGTTAAGTTTCTCAACTAGGGAGGATTGATTGAATGAATTGTTGTCATCAGTACCTCTCAAATAAATGGCCACTCTTTACTGAATCCAGGTACACAGCAAGCCAAAAAAGGGTTGTATATCCTTTCTGTCTTTTAAGGAACGGTAGGATTTAAATTATATTATATTCCCTTTTAATTGATACACCTGGTACTGTCAGAGTTGTATAGGACATATTTGTATATGCATGTCCTGTACTTTGTAGAGTAGCTATCTAACTCTATCTAACAAGTCTTGTAAAGAAGTGTCAGCCACAGTATGGTCCACAACGTCGAAACAGTCAAAAATTTAAAAAGTGCAGTTATTAACTACTACCAGTCTGTTAATATCGCACAGGGGTCAGCTACAGTCCTGGTAGAATACATTCTAACACCCTGAGGTAGTGGGAGACCTCTGCTTGTTTAAGAAACGGAGATGGTTTCCATGATCCATTGAGGCTTTATCTGCTTCAGCAGGGCTTTGCCCCTGCAGGGAGGAAAAAGGATGCAACCAACTGATTACTGATTATGGTTACTACTGACTACACACAATGTAGATGCACTCAATATGAAAATATTTCAATCTACTCTGTTCCTGAGAGAATATTTCTATGATCTTAGATGCATGACGTGTGCTTGTATGTTTTTGTTCACATTATCATGCTTAAAAAGAAGTGGGGTTTTCTTGGAAAGAGTACAAAATGAGAAACCCAACAACAAAACCAATATTTTCTACACCAAGTAAAGACACGGAACAGTCTGAATGAAGGTGTTAAGTGTATTAACTCGGGATGATGCACTGAAATAAAAGGGTCATCATTCTTTTTTAGACGTGTGGTTGTTCGATTGAATGCAAAAATCATTAGTGAGGACCAATAATGCATATCAAGCCACTCCTTTTACAATCTAGTGTTCAACAGGAATAATTTATTAGAGATTACCTTTCTTAGTATTAAATGTAATTACATTATCTTTACTTAAAATTTAATTAACCCCTCCCCCCCTCCCCCCTCCCTTTGTCTTGCTTTACTGGTACTGTTTAATAATGCTTTAATTAAAAAATTTAAGTTTTTTTTTTTTTTTTTACTTTTATGGTTTGGTTAAATGAAGCTCTGTTTAGGAAGCTCTCCTTTCAGGAGGGAGGGCAACTCAGTAAGATTAACTTATTCTCAGATCATCTTTTGATTTAAAATGAACTATTGAAGTAAAACAAGATGTCTTCATGTTGTTTCTTTAAGTTGGATCCCATTATTATCTTGTCAAATTTGTATCTAAATCAAAATGTGCCCTGTTCACATTCTTAATAATGTTGACTTTCTCGAACCCACCTGACTGTTTCAAACTCTCTGTTTGTCTTTGCAGTATGAGTTCAAGGTAAAAAACATCAAGAAGAAGAAAGTTCACCTTGTGGTGTCTACAGATGGTGTCAAGGTTACCTTAAGAAAAAAGAAAAAAGTAAGTGATTTATTTATTTTTTCTCTCTTGAGTGTCTGACATTTTAAAGCAAGAGCTTGTAATTAAATAACACCCATGTTGATTATCACAGCAGTTAATATAGCCTAACTCTTCCTTTGGCTTTTGTTTGTGCGAAGAAGGAAGCTTTGAGATTTCTAAAAAGAAAAAAAAGGCCTAATTACTTCAACAATATAATATCTTTGTTAAACATGAGCATATAATAAGGTTACTGGAAAAACAGGGTTGGTTGTTTTGAAGACTGACTCAGCAAAAAAGATATATTAAAGTAGCAAATGGCGAGGGAGGTAATTTGACAATTGAAATATGACTCAGAGGATGAACAGCTAGAAATTTTTTTATAGGTCATGGTTCTCTGTAGAATATCAGTGATTTCTTGTGCAATGTATTAGAACAGTTTGCAGTTTAAACAAGATATCTTTTGAAAAAAGCAAGTACATAAAATCCTTTCAAAACATCTATCTCGTCTCTCTCTCTCTCTCTCTCTCTCTCTCTCTCGATATATATTTATCTGTGTATATATGTTTGTGTATATGTATATATATATGTATGTATATATATATATATGTGTGTGTATGTGTGTGTGTGTATTTATTCTGGATTCACCAGATTTTCAAACATGAACACAATCAGGTTTCTTATGTTCATGTTTTTACAAACACCTGCACTGTAAATCTAATCTGAAATGTACAATATGATAAGAATTAGGGCTGTTGTAAACGAATATTTTAGTAATCGAGTAATCTATCGATTATTCTTACGATTAATCGAGTAATCGGATAAAAAAAATTTATAAAATAAACTATTGGCAAATCTGCAATAACACCAGTTAGTCCAGATCAGTCCAATATCTCCTTTTTGAGCATCCCTAACAGTTAAATGTTTGTAGTTTAGAAAGTTTACTTGTAACAGTAGTTTGCTTTAACCTGAAGAAAAGTTATAAGATATTAAATTATATTCAAATAATAAAGTGGCAGGCTCATAAATATGCTTATAAAAATGTCTAAATGTAAAGGTTTGAGTTTGTACAGAGTTCTGCAGCCTTAACTAGTCATGATAAAATGCAAAAATGTTGCTATTTTTATTAAAACGATGCTATTATTTATTCTTGATTGCTTAGGTATAAACAAATATAGAATTACTACAAAAAATATTAATCAAAAATTTCTAATTCATACATAACATTAGCGAGAGGAAAAGACTGTAGCTTTTCAGGATGGAAAGACACCAATAAATAAATGCTTTTCAGCTTATGCCTGTAATCTGTTGCTGCGTATTTTTATTAACAAACTTACATTAAGTCCTGCATAATTTCTCTCAGTTCCACCCTCACATACAATTTACACTACCGTACACCCGGTTAAGTAACCGTTATGTTTAGATGTAACGTTAGCAAAATAATGTGCCTCAATTTACATCTATAACATGGCAGATTATCACACAACGTAGTTAGCAAAGAGAACATAAACGTTACCTGTTGGCAACCGTGTACGAGTTGGATGCATGTAGCGGGTGTTTTCTCTTCAGATGCTGCAACATTGATGTCGTGCTGTTGTGGTACGCCAATTCTGCTTTGCAGTGGATGCATTGTGCTGTGTTGTCCTTTCTGTTTAGCCTAAAATGTTCCCAAACTTTGGACATTTTTTGTCGCTTTCGGGGTTCTCCTTCTGAGCTTTCTCCGGTTCCCTCCATAGCTACAAACTTAGCACAAGCGCTCCAGGCGCTAACGGAAGTGGTAGCGTTGTGCAACACAGAAACCCTCCGGCTAGACCAGTGTGCTGCGTATTTAACAGCATTGCTTATTACAATACAATAAATTTAGCGAAGCTTCGAGGCAGATAAATTTCCTCGAGGATTTTTTGTAATCGAGTTACTCGAGTTACTCGATGAATCGTTTCAGCCATAATAAGAATGCAATTGACACGAATGAAAAGAACTCAGGTTATTTGAACAGGGTTTCCGCGAGTCATTAAAAATCATAAAAAGTCCTTAAATAATTATTTTTCAAATTTAGGCCTAAATTGGCATTAAAATTCATTAAATGTGATTATCGAGGCATTTAAAATGTTTTTTTTTCATATACGTTTATAAAAACAGTTTCGCCAGATGTAGTATATTGTGATTTATTTGCGCGGAACTACTTTCAGTTGATCATAGCCGTATGTTCGGAAAAGAAGCTTGAGGCGGAGAAAAAGCTAGAGAATCGGAAAATGCTAATTTCAACAAAAGTGGGTGGAAAATGAGGGATTTGGGACAAGGCTGCATCCTGTCGACGGTAAAGATGACAAAAGATTTTGCCATTATATGAGATTCATGGGTACTTTGCATTAAAATTATTTCTAAGAGCATTAAAAGGGCATTAAAAATCATTAAATTAGATTTACTCTAATTCCTGTATAAACCCTGTTGAAATGAAGCAATTAATTTTTTCTTTTTCACCTTTAATTAAAATGTGACTAAATGTAACATAATTTATGAATAATAACTTTACCCACTATTTAGGAATTGTTTCTCATGTTTATCTTTGCAGCATAATAAACATTTGTTTCTCATACTGTTAACCGATGTTTGCAGTATGACAAAACAGATGTAATTACATGAAGAAGAACAAGGGATTTACAAATAAATAAATATTAAACATTTTCAAACAGGAGGATTTAGAAGAAAATTCAGTAAACTAACTAAAGATCGCTAGATTTGTCTGTGAAATACCATTCATTTTACAGTTCCTACTGGTCTCAAACCATTATACTTTCAGCAGCATGTCCTGCATTCTAGCTTATTATAGACTTAAGGATCGATCTTTTCCTTAATTAGATGGCAAGCAGAGGTGAGAAAGGACAGAAAGTTGTGGAGGACAAACAGCTCTTTGGTGATCGAAACCAATGAAAGAGCGGAAATGAAAGGGAGAAGGGAGTTCAGAGATGACAAAAGAGTCAAAGGAAACGGGTGGTGTCGTCACTAGCAGAGTCACAGTTGCTTTCAGCTTGCACACTTTAGAGTGCTTGCAAATATCATTTAAAAACACTTCTTACATGAAATCATTTTAATATGCAGAAATATAAGGTCTATTTTCACATTTTCTCTTTTTAATTCCAAATAAATATTTTTAGCATGACTCCACTGTTAAGAAAAAGCAAAATCTGATTGGAAATATTTAACTATTGAAATGGAAAAGATGGAGGATTTAGCCTCATGTGCTCTCTGGTCTCATAAAATCTGAAATGTCAGATTTCCAACCAGCTATTTACATGTCTGAGGATGGCGGGAGCACTGATGGGCCAAGATGGGAGCCATTCAATGACTCAAGTCAACAAAGCCCTCTCTAGAGACAGGAATCAATATGAATAATTCCTGTGTCTCTGTGCGTTGACATTTTGATTGTGACCTTAAATTGAAAGATGGCTTTAATCAATTGGACAAATAAAAACTAATAAAAGGGGAGCTTACATAGCCTCTTCTTTAAAATGTGTTATTTACACAGTTTCATGTAATTAAGGGCCTTACTTTGCTTTTGTCCCTTGAAAGATTCAATTCTACTGATTTCTTTTTTTTTTATTTTGGATCTTCACAAACTACCAGGTTCAGTTTATTTTGTCGGGAGTTAATGTCATTGCAAAGCATTGCGAGCTTGTGAAATTAAAGGAAAATCTTGAAATGTTTTCAGAATAGAGAAATGCTAAGCAGGAAACACTTAGACGTAGCTATTTTCCTAAATTGACACCCTGGGAATAGAGATTAATAATCAGGAATCAGTCAGTGTAAAGAAAAAAATAAAAATGCACACAGAAATTCAAACATCAAACTACTGCTTTATATTGTTGTCTAGTAAATTTTGTATTAAGCTTTGTATGTGTGTCACATTTAGAATAGGATCTAAATGAAGCTTGGTATTTGTTTACAGAAGAACGAGTGGACCTGGGATGAAAGCAAGATGATTGTGATGCAGGATCCAATTTACAGGTAAGATTTCCTGAATGTTTACATTGAAGGCAGAGTTTTTATAGGCTGTTTCTGACAATGATTTTTCAATTATACATTTTTTCCAAAAATAATTCTTCTAAAATTGAGTTTTCTCAAAGCTTCCTTTGACATTTTGGAGAAAGCGAGGTGTAGCAGCTCTTTAATGATCCCTTTTGCAGACCTCTCAGAGTATTTCTAAAGCACTGATGCAGAAACATCCTGGTGGTTAGGGAGATTGAACTTGTAAAGGAAAGGTTTGTGTTTACATCTTTAAGCTTTCTCTCCCGATTCTTTCCTGAGAAGAAATCGCTCGGAATAATCACTTTAAATAAGGGCTGCAACAAACGATTATGTTGAAAACCGAGTAACCTGTCAATTATTTTTTCGATTAATAATGGGATAGTAAAAGGGTCCTTAAAGAAGAATTTTATTAGAGAATTAAACCTGGTGAAACTAAATTTTTTCCACTTGAGGAGTTCTGAATGGAGCATATTTAATGTAATATAGTTAAATATAGTTTTATTTTACAATTTTGGTAAAATTGCAGCTCTGAGTGGGTTGCTCTGTCGGCTAAAGGCATGTTTCTCTATACTGCATTTAACGATTATTCTATTACTAAACTACTTCAATCATGATGAATCTGATTAATTGTTTCAGCCGTACTTTAAATAACATTTTATTAAGTTTATGTATTAAATGACTACAAAACATAACAGAATGGTAATCTTACTCAGACCAGAGAAATTGTACTGATAGTAAGGTACTTTCTGGTCAAAAGAGTCAGCAGCAGCCACAAATAACGGCTAAAGAAGCATTTTATACATTTCCAGTGTTGCACCCTGCCACATCATCACATCTCACATCATTACATTGTACACGTTTGTACATGAGGTGACTTCACTGACTCCAGCCACATCCAGATAATTGTCAGTGTTCTTAGACCTAGAACAATTCTCCCATTCCATTACCAAATTTTTGTTACGTTCATAATGAAGATGTTAACTTTTTGTCCTGACAAAAGAACTGTCACAATTAGATGAAATGCTTAGGAAAACATCAGTCGTGACACATGAAAGGTAGGTAATATGGTTTAACAAACACAAGACACCAAAAACCCACAATATTACACAAAAAATAAAGGATTTGTAAATTGAAAAGTCTTTGGTCAGCACTGCAAAAATATTAGGTTGTATGATTGTATTGAAACAATAAATTCTTTACCTGTTGCTGTTTTCCAGGTAAAATAATGCTGCAGATATGATTGAATAATAACCAGCTTTATGTTTGATTCACTAGTCATGAAAATCCCCTAAAAAAAACTTGGACTAATGCAGCTTATTTACTCTTAACTGGATTCAGTCAAAGAAGTGTATCTACCTAGGAGAGATGAAATTTCTCTTGTTCATTTTATCTTCAGTTCTAGATGTGAAAGTAGCAATGGAAAAGCACATTAACATCACCATTTTAATTTTTTCATTTATTTGGGGGGGAGTTGTTATTCAATTTGGAAGAACTACCCAAATTTGTTCTTGCTAAACTGATTAGAGTCGTGAGTATAAAATACAAGTATTGCATAATATAGCAGCACTAGCATTATACCACCATCTATAGTTAATCCATTTCATTGCTTAAAATTGGCCACTGTGACTCATAAATAGCTTAACAAGCAATTACTAGTATCCACATGCCTAATGTCAGTAATGTATTTAAATACTCAAAACTATGGTCTGAGAGGAACAATAGTTACTTCTCATTACAGGCACCCTTTTCTATGGTAAACACTATTGCATGTGACATTTGAGCGAGCCTTTCACCCAACTATGGCATGAGGATCTGTAGCAGATAAGAATCTTAATACTCGTTATCCACTGGAACATATTGGCTCTTGTGGCAAATTATAGCATTAGATTTTTCTCTGCCATTTGGATTCCACAATGCTTTATCTTTCTTTTCTTGTACTTTCCTTTTCTTCATTGAATTACTTTTCCCACAAGGATTTCTACATGTTTTAATGGATTTTATCAGAGTAAGAAAGATTTTGCCAGAGACCGAACTGCAAAGACTTTATCAGATGCCATGTGTATAAAACAGAGGTGTATTAAGTTCTCAAAACAAATCACTAATTAAAAGTAAAAATACCTTAACAGAAAACTACTTTGGTAAAAAGTGAAAGTCACTAATAATAAGAGGGCTTAAGTAAAACTCAGATAATTATTCACACTAGTGGGAAAAGTAAAAGTACAAGGTAAATCTATAAATAAAAAAGCAAGATATACTTTTTCTCTGCCCTTTACTTTACTTGAGTGAAATTAATGGGGGTAGAATTAGTTAAAAACCCACTTTAGCACAAAGAAACCCGTATTCAAACAGTACTGTCCATAAAAACTCAGAATAAAACTAAAGCAATCTTGTAGAAAGGCTTTTGTGTGCTGTCTGCCTGAGAAAACTAAAAGCTCCTTTTGTTAGAATACAATGAAATGTGGCCACTCTAGCCGTGAACTTTTAAGCTTTTAGGACAATATTTTAAAAAGCATGTAGTGATATAGATAAATCTATCACCCCTCAAGAGAGATGAAAGAGGTTAGCATTTCTTTTTTTTTAAGGAGGCGTACTCAAAAAACTTTAAAAAATGTCAAACAAGAATGGCTCGATGTGTCACTTATTGCGATATTAATTCATAACAGCTATAATGACTACAAGCTGCACATAAAAAGCAAATTTTAGACTTCAATAGGTCATGGCAATGTCAGAGTTGCGAGACGTGCATTTACAATGACTCACAAACTGAACGGGTTGTAGATGAACAGGTAGTGTCAGTAGAGACATGTCATGAGAATTTAATTAGAAGTATGTTTATGTATGAGGGCATATCCTTTAAAGCAGTTTAGCGTGACGTGCCTTCTGGCTGTTCCTATAACTCAAGGCTATGGTTATAACCATAATCTGGAGTTCATTCATTTCATTGGATGCAGGGGTGTTGACCTTTAAATCAGCTAGCTGTCGTCTGTCAATACCCCACACAAGCATAAAGTTTCACAGCCCGGAGGAGTAGTTTATCAGAATTTGGAGGCCTAGATGGATATGTCTTAATATAACAAATGATTGGTGTGTATTTCACCGTGTCCAAATCAAAGATGTTGTGACAGCTCTAGACTTGATGTAAGCCAAGCTGAGCATGAATAAAACAATAAATTCTGTTTATAATCTGTATGAAGAAAGAGTAAAGTTTAAACTTGTTTGTGCCACATTTTAAATGCTGTATTCGCACACACTGACACACGCCCTCCCAGGCAGTACAGCTCTGAAGCGCATCCAGGAGCCCGTTGGGGGCTTGGCTTTTGGAAATGATTCTGTCAGAAAGATGGATTCAGCCCAGCTGCCTAAATAAGCATCTCTGAGATTAGGAATTTTGTTTGGTGGGAGATGCTGTAACTTGTTTCACACATCTCATTCTTTGATTATATTCTACATATCTCTACTATTGTAGTTGCAAAGTTGTCTAAAAAGAGGTGCAGAAATGTGGGGACATGTTTGGTGTGTGTTTCTTCTCTTCCAACCTCTGCCTCTTGTTAAACTGAGGCTGACATGTCCTGAGGAGACTGTTTGAGTCGGTTACAGGACAATTGTTACTTGTTCTCTCAGGAAGGACCTCTGTCAAAGGACAAACTTCAGTTTTTAGAGACATTTAGGTATTTACAACAGACAGTTCCAGTTCAAGGTGTTCCAAGTTTAAACCTTGTTTGCAGTGGAGTTTGAAAGCAACTGTTGTGATTGATAGATTTGTGGGAACAGAGGGCACATGGAAGCCTTAACTAGCTGTTCTTTCATACGTTTTTGTTACTTTAACTTCACTCTCGGATACATTTTCTTTTTGTGAATTATATGTCCTTTTTTAACAAATAGCGTCTATTTATTTTTCCTCTCCATGCTTATATATTATATGAGGGACAAATCAAAATGTGGAATGAGATATTTGTCAAATCTATGCATTTGTTAATTAGTATAATGGTATATCCATTTTTAACAGAGTTCCCTGCCTCATATTTCACTTGGAAATGAACCAATCAAATATGTTTTGTATATTTCAGTCATCCTATTTATGCAATTAGTGCTTTGCTCGTTTGGTATAGGTCTGATCTTAATCATATATATTGCTTCTCTAATTATAAAAAGAGATAAGTCTGCAATTTTCATCACTTTTATCAGATAAGTATAAATTGGAAGTATCCCTGGGTTAGAGGAAACCCCATGTGACAAACCGATGTAGCTTCTTGGCTCAAAAATATGTTTAAAAATTCTAAACTGATAAATTACCATGCCCTTTTTTCTTCAGACTTTGGTAAGAAAATTTGACTTTGAAAACTTTACTGTGGCATGTGTGTGTACGTGTCGTCGGGCAAAATTTCTGGGAAAAAAAAGAAAAGAACATTGTGGGGACCTACAATGTTTAGAACTAAGGTGGGAATTGAGTTTACAATGAAGTTAGGAATTAATCTGTAATAGTTAGAGTTAGGTAAGGGTAAAGGATAGGCTGTAGAAATTAATGGAGTCAATGGAATGGCCCCACAAAGATAGTGAGACTAGTTTGTGTGTTTACATGTGTGTATATTCATATGTATATATATGTATATATGACCTTTTTGCCACATTTCAGATTTCAGACATAAAGATCTAAAATTTTAACTTTGTGTAGAATCAACAACAAATGGGACCAATCATGAAATGCGACGAAATTTATTGGATATTTTAAGCTTTAACAAATAACAAAACAAGAAAAATAGGTTGTGCAAATTATTCAGCCCCCTTAAGTTAATAATTTGTTTTTCTATATGTATATATTACCTTTTTGCCACATTTCAGATTTATAACATAAAGATATAAAATTTTAACTTTGCACATGGAGAGACTGACATTTTTGCCAATTTTTCCTTGAAAACAGCTGGAGCTCAATCAAGTTTGATGGGGAGTGTTTGTGAACAGCAGGTTTCAGTTATTTCCACAGATTCTCGATTGAATTAAGGTCTGGACTTTAACGTGGCCATTCCAACACCTGGATATGTTTATTTGTGAACCATTCCTTTTTATATAGATTTGTCTTTATGTTTTGGATCATTGTCTTGTAGGAAGATAAATCTCCGCCCTAGCCTCAGGTCTTCTGCAGATTCCAACAGGTTTTCTTCCAAGTTGGTCCTGTATTTGGCTCCATCCATCAATTTTAACCATCTTCCCTGTCCCTGCTGAAGAAAAGCAGGCCCAAACCATGATGCTGCCACCACCACGTTTGACAGAGGGGATAATGTGTTCAGGGTGATGTTTTAACGCCCAAAAAAGTTTATAAACAAGCCACTGGACTTTGTTTCCAACTTTGAAGATGTTTCGCTTCCCATCCAGGAAGCTTTTTCAATTCTAAATGTCAGAAATAGCGTTGATTTCGAGGCTTTATAGAGTGAACCAAGAACAAATTCTTGTTTTGGCTTAGAAAACATGTGAATTGAACCCGATGAACGGGTGCGCCCCTTGGGAATGGGCAGTCGTTGGGTTCTTTGTTAGCCTACAGTACATGATACCTGTCTCTGAAAGTTAGCTGAACAGGCAAGGGGCTGTGCTCCCCTGCATGGGTGTCGGGGTTGCAATGATAGCAGGAAGAAATTTACTGTATCCCTGCATTTCAGGTTTTTTGAAGCTGAAATTTTATTCAACCCCATCTTTTTAAGAGTGTTTTTCCTTTCTCAACATAGATGCTTCCTTCACTCCCCTCTCAAAACACCTGCCTTCTCTCCAAAACGGGAGCATTCTGGTCCTCAAAAGAATGTCCTTTGTCTATAAGGTGTAGATGTACTGCCAAGTCTTGTCTGGAGGAGGTTGCTCTTTTGTGTTGGGCCAGGCGTATGTGAAGAGGGTGTTTGGAATGGACGGCTGTCCATTCCAAGGGGCGGACTCGTTCGTCTAGTTCAATTTGAATCTTTTAAAACATGGCCTTGTTTTTGGACCACCCTATAAAGCTTTGAACTCAATGCTATTTCTGACATTTTGAATTGAAAAAAAGCTTTCCTGATGGGAAGCCAAATGTCTTCTACCTTGGAGACAAAGTCCAGTGGATTGTTTTTTAACTTTTTTGAAATGACTATGACCTGGATGACTAAAAATCTTCAAGAGCAACTTTAACGCCAAACATAATGTTTTGCATTGTTGCTTCAAAGTTTGATTTTGGTGTCATCTGACCAGAGCACCTTTTTTCCACATAACTGCTGTGTCTCCCAGTCGGCTTGTGACAAACTTTAAACAATACTTTTTATGGATATGTTTAAGAAATGGCTTTTTTCCATAAAGGCCAGAGTCTCCCACCTTGGCTGTAGATCTCTGCAGTTTAGCCGGAGTGATCATGGGCCTCTTGGCTGCACCTCTGTTATGTCTCCACCTTGTTTGAGCTGAAAGATTAGAGGGATGGCCGAGTATTTGTACATTTGCATTGGTCAGATACTCCTTCCATTTCAATATTATTGCTTGCACAGTGATCATTAGGATGTTATAAGCTCAGAAAATCTTTTTTTTCTATCCAGATCCGCCTTTAAACTTCTCCAAAACAGAATCTCGGACCACCCTGGTGTGCTTCACATCCACCATGGCGATTCGATTCAGTATCAATGTTTCAAATTTGAAATAAATCAATGAAAGCTGTAATATCGTTATACATTTTATGCAGCAAATAACAGAAGTAGAAAAGTTGTACTCCACCTATTCCTATTAAAACCTCATTCACTGAAAAATAATAATGCCCCTGCGTTATAGATTCTGAAAGGCCTTGCATCAAAAAATAGAGTGCAATTCATACCTTGGCTCCAGACGTCCCCGCCCCCTCCCCTGATGCTCCGCTGCACCTCTCCCAAATTGTAGCTGATCGCAAACGGTGCTGCTGACAGGAGGCTGGCTTGGTTTGTTTTTATGTCCGAAGTTGCGGAAAACAACTCGTGAAGTTTGACCTGCTAGAAGAGCGAGGTGCGTGAGAACGCTGGGACCCTTTTTCCACCTGGATCTCCGCTCTTTTTGGCCCTGATGTCGCTCCGTCGTCAGACTACTCGCCTCCATTTCCTCACCGCCTCGGCCGTATCTAGACCGACAGTATGTAGCACAGACCACACTTCAATATTGAGCATAAATTGCAGATGTCTGTGTCAAGCTTACTGCAAAACATTGCTGTAAGAGTATAACCAGGAAGCGAGGTAGGAGGGCAAAATAGGTTTAGCGCCACCGCAGCACGGGAGGGAGTATTATGTCCAGGAGCAAATGGATAAAAATAGACCGGAGGAAAAAAAAAAAACATGAATCGATACTCCTGCGGACGTATCGATGCATCGGATCGTCGGCTGTTGGATCGATGCATCAATACAAAACGATTATTATTTACACCCCTAGTGTGCCTCTTGTTGAGTCCTCACAAAGAAATATATGTTGTGCCCTTATTTTTGAAGCCTGAAATTCTAAAATGTTGCAAAACTGATGTTTTAGTGGCTTTATTGAACTCCAGCTTGTGCACACAAACCCCTTCTTACATTAAAAAGAACAAACAGCATTTTATACCCAACTCAATTCAGATGACATGAAGGAACCATTCATCTTCTTCCGCTTATCCGGGGTCGGGTTGCGGGGGTAGCAGCTTCAGTAGGGAGGCCCAGACATCCCTCTCCCCAACCACTTTGGCCAGCTCCTCTGGGGGAATCCCAAGGCACTCCCAGGCCAGCCGAGAAACATAGTCCCTCCACCATGGAAGGAACCATGAAATGGGATTATTTTTTTAAAAAGGAGCAAAATTACAACCTCACGCATAAATGGACATTAGTGAAAGAGAGAAAAAAATAAAGAGATTCAAATAAAAGATGGAGATATAATATGTTCATTGCAGTCAGCTTTTCCCACCTGGCTTGGTATCAAAGTTCAAGGACCAAGAATCAGAGTTTTTTACTTTGCCGATTTCTTATTTTATATAAAGGACCAATTATATCTTTTACAATCATTAAAATTTTTCTGAGTTGATATCTACATTTTATTTTAGCTGTATTACAAAGTGAGGTTTCTCAGGTTGTCTGTAGAGTCCAGGTGGAAGTTGGAGGTTTATTTGTTAAATATTTGTGTTTACATGTCAGTCTGGGTTGTAATTTCTTTGGGCTTTTAGCTGAGGTAATTGCTGTCATCCTCTATGAAGCAGCCCGCCCTCGCCGTCTGTGAACATCCTGTCCTAAAACTGCTCAGCTCGGCCCCTTCCTTCTCACTTCAAACCCTTCCAGAGAAAATTCACACCCAGCCAATTAGAGTCAAACTTCTGTTTGTGCGTATGTCAGAAAACACCCAGTTTATCTGAGATGTAAAACATGCTTTGATATGAAGCATATAAACACAGGCACATTTAGCTTTGATATTTTTATCAGCTGATTACATACAAACATACATACACTACAACATGTAGGACCGTTACGGCAGTGAGGATAAAAAGAAAAGAAAGGTTTTTCCTGAAATGAAACTCCTAAAATTACACACACCTCTGTCCTTCCGTTTTTTTTTTTATACAGGTTTTATACTGTATAAAGGTTTTATACTGTATAAAACCTCAAACTCAATTATATTCCTGACATTTTGAATTGAAAAAGCTTCCTGGATGGGAAAAAATGTCTTCAAACTTAGAAACCAAGTCCAGTGGATTGTTTTTTATTTTTATAGAATAAATACATGTTTTTCCTTTTTTTTAATCCTCTTGGCTCATTTTTACCACAACGTTTCATCTTAGTAGTGTGTTGCTGCAGCTTCCAGTTTAATGTTCAATGAGTACTTCCTTCCTCTGTGTCCGCTCATTGCTCTCCTCTGCCCCTGGGTATTCTGTCTGCGTTTACATGCGTGAGTTTCTATATAGGCCTGACCTTGATTCGTTAGTATGTATTAGCAACAGCATCACATTCTCCTGAGTGGAAATGGGGGGCGGCAATTGAATGCAATTGGTGTTCAGAGCTCGCATGGACTCTAATTAGTATTAAGACTGTGTTAAGGTTGCTTGTCTTTGGAGGAAATGATAACGGGTGGGGGAGGGGGTTGGTTTGGTCTTTCTCATCTTTAGAAACATAAAAAAAAGAAGTTTATCGTTTAATTTAATGTCCAATGAATTTCCAAGCATTAAAAAGGGCTTCTCATTGATTTATTTTTCTTTGTTTTACATTTGTACTCAGGAGTAAACATGTTTCAATGTTTCAGGGATATAGAAACTTTACAAAATTTTCTTTAAAACCTCACGCTGGAAATCTTTAAAAGATTTCATAACTCTGAAAATAATTTTTTACTGCACTTTTTCTGGGTTTGGTGTTTTTACACCTTCAATTTTCATAAAGCCTGGTTTTACTGCAACATCCAGCAATTTGATAAATTTCCTTACATTTACCCGTCATAGATCAAAAACATTATATAACACTATGGAGACTGAGAAATGTAATAATAGTAATATTGTAATAAGTGCTGCAACTAATGATTATTTTGCAAATCAAATAATCTGTCGTTTATTTTTTCTATAATCTATTACCAATCAGATAACCAAAGGTTCCTTGAAGAAGATTTTTTTTAAAGAATTTAAAGCAGGTGAAAACCCTAACCACTTGAGGAGTTCTGGACAGCATATTGACAGACAAAATGTTTTTTTTTTCCATCTTAAATGCAAAATTTGTATGTATTTTTTTACAATGTTGATGTAATTACTGCTTTAATTGGGTAGATCTGTCAGCTAAAGGCATGGTTTAGAGTGTCTATACTCCAGTTAACTATTAATCGATTACTAAATTAGTTGATTATTTCAATAATTGATTAATCTGATTAATTGTTTCAGCCCTAATTGTAATGTTTGGTTTCAGAGTGTAAAATGAAAACCACAAATTTGGACTGGACGGTTGACTCCAGGCTGAACCATCTGACACTACAGTGTATTGTATACATATTGTTTATTTGAGATACCCAACACTCAGTTGCTGATGTAAGCCTGGAAGCTGAGGGGAATAAACTTAGATTAGCTGAAAGAAGCCAAGCAGAGCTGAATTCAGAGATGGGGATCAGCTCAGCAGGAGAATAGGCTAATGGTCTCAGAGACAGAAGAACAAAAAGCTTGGAAACATAGCCGTCTGTAAAGAAACAAAGTACTGAATTCAGTTTTAAAAACCCTTGGTTTCACTTTTCTTTTTTTCTTTTGCTTTAGCCAGAATCTGCACACAGTCTAGCTTGCTTCGTACTACTCTACCTCTGTTATCAAAAACACAAAGGAAAGGCAGAAAATTATGGAGCCATCTCAGATCATTACATCTCGTTAAAAAGAGCCATTTATTTAAGTAATGCAAGGAAAAGGGAAGGGTGATAGCATATAGATTAATTTCTCTCAGTGAAATATTCATGATGAAAGAAACTGGCTGTTCAGACTGCCGTGTCCAAGCACATAGAATGGCAACGGGCATGGAAGAAAAAGTGGTGTAGAAAAAGGTGAATCAGCAGCAGAGTTAAATGCAGCCTTGAAATTGTACCAAAGCTCAGGCTTTTTGGGCTTTATGGACCAGATATAAAAGCTGGACAACAATGGATGGGTTTTCCCTAAACCACAGTGAAAAAAGAACTGGTTTTTTGCTTAGCTGTCATAAAATCTTCTTTTCAAATTAATACATTTTATAGTTCCTTTACAAATGATGGGCCAAGAAATTAGAAGAGTACGAATGGATAACCATCTCAGTAATGCAGAAGAGCTGAGGGCGCTTCTTAAAACAATCCAGCTGGTCTTCATTTGCCTCTATCAAAAGCCACCGCCTGATTGCCTCTGTGTCATGCTGCATTAATGCATTCATTCGTGTAAAACAATCTCTAACTACTGACTGCAGACCCACAATACATTGTGTATAGGAATACTGTTTTTAGCTGGCTATTGTTTCTGCATTTACATTCTTTTTTATTCAATTTTACAGATTTGTAAATAAGCAGAGGTAGACACTTTCCTTTTTACTGTCTTTAGCTCAAATAAGAGTTTTCATTTTTCATATACGTTACGTTTTTTAAGCTTAACCTATTCTTATAATGATGTTGGGGAAATTTTTGTAAGATATGAGAGAGCATACATGTATGCTTATTTTTTATTATTGCTTTTGAGGAGGTGGAGAACCGTTCTGCATCTGATCCAGATTTATCTACCATTCATTAGATAGTTTGATTTTCTTCTCATTTAATTTACTCAGAAATTATTCTTTTTTTTCCCCTTTTTTTATTAAAGTGAGGAGAGCCCATGAAGTAAAAGAGAAGATCTTAAATAGATCTGGAGGAGTAAGGTTGGAGTCCTTGTTAGGTTCAGATATTAGGTTAGGGAGGATAAGAAACGTAATGAGAAATCTGAACTGTGCATCAGTTTGACGTCACTGTGACATTGTAGATGCCAGGTCCATTTTCATTGCAACCATTCAGAGCGTCCTGCTGTCCTTAACTCCTGATAGGTTTTTGATTTGCGTTATTATCCTAAAAATATTATGCTTACATTGTGTTTTGGTCAGCAGACTATGAATTAAAGCATCTTACCATATCAGGATATTCTGTCTGCCCATTCAGGGAGGCTTTCTTGCTTGTTTTTGTCTTGTTCTTCTTAGATCCTGAAGGGAAGAGTTGTTATTGGAGCGTACTCTTCAGGAATGTCCAGAGGTTTATCCGCTTCTCTCTCTGTGATCTTATGTATGAGCTCTATATCTGCTTTCTCTCTCTTATTCATGACTTGCTGCTGTTTCGTTCTGTTTTTCTGCCCGAGAGTTCAGCTAATGTTTTATAAGATTTGTTTTCCTTTCTGACTCTGATACTCTTCTGCTCTCTGTGGTTCTTCAGAGACTAGGAAAACAAAACCAAAAAAACTATTTCCATATGCTGCTTCATCAGCCATCTTGCGACTTGAAACTTCTGCCACATATCCGACCTTTAATAATCCAGTCATTTCACAAAGCATCTCTTTCAAGTCACCCCAGTATTGATCTAAATTCAATAAGTTAATTTTAATTTTATGTTTTACAATTAAATCCATATAGATATTCTAGTTTCACTTTTGCATCTGTAACATTTGCATTGCTATGCAGTGTCCTTATTCATTGCCACTGTTGTTCTCATCCTCAGAGAACTGGTGCATAACAATGTGAAGCTGAGATCAAGCAGAGCCACACCCGTAGCTCCTGTCAGGAAAAAACACCAACATACTTCATAAACATTCCCCTCTCTTCAGTAGTTTTGTGGGTTGTGCTTATATAAATAAAATCATTTTATTCAGTCTGTTTTATGGCTAGAAATATATTTTTGTGACCTCATTTTACACGGCAGTGTTCAGTGTTCATGTATTTTTAGTCAGAAACAAGCTTTTATGCCTTACTCTAATTAAAACTATGAGATTCTTAGTTTTTGGTGAAGCTCAGCTGCTACCCTTCTCCTTGACTAAACAGATTCAGTCATTCAGCTGGGCCATAATTAAGACTGTTTTGGTTTGCCAATAATGTGCAATAAAATCTCCTTGCTTTTCTTTGTGTTGGCAAATAGAGTTTAAGCTGACACAACATATTTTCTGATAATGAACCTCTAGTTGTTGCACTTTGTCTTTTTTAATCAAAATCCATTCATCCAGCATCTGACACGCTTGTCCCAATTGGGGTCACGAGGGGTATCTCCAGCTGTCTATGGGTGAGAGGCGGGGTACACCCTGGACAGGTCACCAGTCCATCGCAAGGCAACACAGAGACAAACAGAACAAACAACCATTCACACACACACTAACACCTGGGAGAATCTAGAGAAGCCAATTAACCTAACAGTCTTGTTTTTGGACAGTGGGAGGAAGCCGGAGTACCTGGAGAGAACCCACACATGCTCAGGGAGAACATGCAAACTCCATGCAGAAAGACCCCGGGCCAGGAATCTAACCCAGAACCTTCTTGCTGCAAGGCAGCAGTGCTACCCATTGTTCCACTCAGCAGCCCCTTTTAATCAAAATGTTACCCCCCGCAAAAAAATATGTATAGATATATATATCTATATATCTATATAGATAGATAGATAGATAGATAGATAGATAGAAAAAACAGAGTAATTTTGGTACCATTCATAATTATTATAAATCATTAAAACTTATGAATTTTGCAGATTGTTAAAAGCTGGATTTTCTAGCACCACCCTGATGATACTGTTAGCAATAATTATACATGAAAACAAAAATAGTGTGAACTGTTCAGTTTGGGAGTCATTATTATGCGCTGCTCGCTATAAGTCTTTCATTGATAAACACAAGACTGTTTTGCTCTTTATATTTAATAATAAATAATGAGTTCATGTTTATCTAGTTTTACCATGTCTTTTAATGATGATCTTTGTCTTTTAAACACATTATATATACATGGACGTTTTACTCTAAGATTGATTTGTTAATTTTATTTAGCAATGAACCTATAAACACACAGTAAATGTAGAAGGTGTTTAAGTATTTTATTTTATATGAATTTCTGTTTCACTCAAATCACAATTTATTCACAGCGACATAATATTTGTTCATATATTGTATTTATTTACATAACAAAGTTCAACCTATTCTTATTATGAGTGCGTATGAAATCATACAAAAAGTTATGCACCGTAATTTTGTACATTTTAGACGTTTTTTTCGTCGTATGCGCATCTGAAGCACCATTCAGGAATATAGAATATAAATTACAATTAGCCCTAACCCTGACCCTGAACCTAACCCTAAGATATAAAACAGCAAGCAACGTAGTTAGAGACATGAATAAGTGATGATTGCACTGTTTTTCCCAGTTTTACGTCCGTCCGCGGATCTGCTTTTTTTTTCTGTCTGCCAGCGCATGCGCTCTGATGTGGTTTTTTGAGGAAAAACGTCCAAAACGTACGAAATAGTGTGCATAACTTTTCATAGGATTTCATACGCACTGATAATGAGAATATGTTGCAAAGTTCTACTAGTAACTGTGCTTAGATCCAAAAATAAGCTTTCTTGAATATCCTCAAACTTCTGTTTTCCTTAGGTGCAGCAACCAATCAGTAACCAATAAGGGGGTTTAAGCACTTTTTAAAAAGCAAAAGAGATAAAAAGCCACTTGTCAGCTGCTGTCAACATTCTGCTGTTTACTTGTTGAAGTAGGTATTTCATTCATAGTGTTTTGTTTCATTATTTAGAGGTATGAATGCAGTTTTTCAAAATAACTCAATCTTTCATATACCAGGAAAGCATTTCAAAGTCTTCTGCACTCAGATAAGATTCTTTAGAATACAACTCAAAATTGAATAAACCTTTAAAACCTTCTTGGCTTAAGATTAAATAAAATGTTTCAGTAATCAAACCTTGACTAAAACATCCTTCCAAGTTTCTTTGAAACACTAAACACTTTAACACTTCTCACCTTTTAAACTCTCCATTAGGTGTAAGTATAAAAAAGCTAAATTTTTGTACTTCAGATTGCTGTATCCAATATAGTTTCATCTCTCACTCAATTAATTTTGGTGTGGACTGTTTGCTGATGATTGGAGTTATTATATATGGTCTATAAACATCTAAATATTACCCACACCATAAACTGTTAAAGCAGCATCCACTTTTCAACAGACACAGATTAGGAGTAAAAACCCTGGTAGCTCTACTTCTACATAAATTGTATATTTTCATGGATTTATATCGAGATTCTCCGTTTTCAGAGTGATACTGCTGTACTTCTACATGTGTCGTGTGGTAGAAAGCCTTCAATGATTTCCAATAACAGGATGTTTCATGTGAGGAGATATTTAATACCTTTTAGTTCAGATTTCATGCCGGAACATGATGTTCATGCTGCGACAGACCAACACAGACATCTAAAGTCTTATCTGGCACAGGCACAAAATTGTATCGATCTTGAGTAACTGTACCATTGGTGATGATGAGTGCATGTGTGGCTATAAATGTGTGTGTGAGGGTTTTGCCTCTTTGCTTTTGATTTATGGCTCCTGTGTTTTCACGGGCAGCAATTTATCGGAGGAAAAATGAGCGAGGCATTTTGCAGCAACCCCACTTCATTACTCAAACATCTCATCGCAGGCCTCCTGCACGATGGCATCAGCCTGTTAACAGGGAGGGCTTATTGCCATTGTTAGCTGTTAGTGTGTAAGTAAGTGAGCAGTCATTGAGAGCCTAGTTAATCCTACATTACATTCCAGGGTAATAGTTCAAATGGGCCAGGTTAAGGTGTTTTAACTGAAGCAGGCTGCTCTGTTGTTTTTGTGTTCCTGGAACATCATGAGTTTAATGTGATCTAGTTGGATCGGTTCAGTCTTGCCTTTACATCGCCTTTGACTTAAACTTGATGAGTTTATTAGACATCAAACATTCATTCTTCTTTTTTTCCTCTTTTTATTTATTCACAGTTCATACAGGATCTCAATATAAGTATTTTCCTTCACAAACACATTCGTCTTTTTACTTTCTTTTAAAATAAATAAATGTGCTCTGGTTGGTTTTAAGTCGTGGTCAACCCTGGACTCGTTTTTTTGTCATTTCCCATTAAGCTAGGTTTAAAAATGGTAAATAGTTAATGGCCTGTACTTATATAGCGCCTTTTTTCAAGGCAGGAGACTTGACCAAAGCGCTTTACACTACATTCAGTCATTCACCCATTCACACACTCACACACTGATGGTGGCAAGCTACATTGTAGCCACAGCTGCCCTGGGGCTCACTGACAGAAGCAGGGCTGTCGTACACTGGCGCCACCGGGCCCTTTGACCACCATCAGTAGACAATGCAGGTGAAGTGTCTTGCCCATGGACACAACGACACTGAACCGTCAATCCTTCAATTTCAGGGCACACTCCTACATCCAACGCCAATGTCGCCCTACACATGACCCCACTGAGTAGTTCAAGCACGCTCCATGCCCTGTTCAGGTACACAGCTACTCACCTTCGGAGATTTGTTATTAAATGCAGACTGCTCACACACAGATCTCTGACTACCATGTGGTGAAGCTGGGTTTGAATCCCAGTTTCAATGGAAAGGAAATCCTGCATAAATACTTTGCAAAGTCTGATGAGCAAATCATAATGAGTTGCTGTGGCATCCCTGAATAAAGGAGAAGCTGCAAGAGCACAAGCGGCAAAAAAGCAGCTAAAACAGGCCATGGTCAGCATCAGTATAAATGCCTACAACTCCTGTTTAAGCTTGTCTCTTGTTGCTCACAACGGCACAACATCAGCCTTTTGTCACTACTTCACGTCTTACTGACAACATTCCCCAGCATGTGGTGCATTTATACTGACATATATGTGATTTGATTGTTGTATTTGTAAACTATATAGCTTCCAAAAGACTTAGCAAGAAATTGTTATGCTCTTATGTAAGCAGCTAATAATAATTCAATTTGCCGGAAAAAGTTTTGTTCAAGTTGACCCTATGTACTACACTTTGAAGTATGCCTTACTATGATAATAAAACGCTTGACATATTTGGACAAAAAAAAATCGAACCTATGTATCTGTTTCTGTAGAAGCATCATTAAATAGTTTTGCTGCTGTTATGTGATTTTATTCAGTAAGAGAGAATAGTGACATTCCTTCGTGAAGACAAGTAAAACAAGAGAGGCAACTCTTTATATTCAAGATGAAGAAGTATGCTGCTGGCAGTATTTGTAGTCTGATTTATTGTCGCTGTTAAACAGCATTCTTGACTTCGTCTTCTATTCAAAGCTTTTATCTGTTTGATGCGTCTCCACCTGAATGTTTGGCAGCTGCTCCTCGGAGAGGCGGTGGATAAAGATGTATCTTTGCCATCATCTGTGTTCCAAAGAGGGATTTGTCAGCTAAGCCAGCCATTTAAGCTCACTTTTACTTACTTTCAGCAAAGCTTTAGTAGTTTGGCAGCCAGAGTTTTTCCACAGTTACTAAGACTTTAAGAATCACAGGAGTGTATAAACAGTTTCAGTTAAATCAGAGAATTGTCTTTTATCCTAGTTACTAAGGGTGCAACATTATAGACAAAGTCCATAAAGAAACAGAAGGGTTGAATTTAGCTGAATGGTGGAGGTCAGTATTCAAGCATTGGTTGACATGATTCGATTGAAGTGCTTCCTGTCTGTGAACTTCATTACTTGGCAGAAGGCATTTTTCACTCTTTCATTTTCAGTTCTTCTTTAAACAAGTAATTCCTTTTCTGACTGAGTAATTTCGGTGTTGTGAGGAACAAGTTCTGTTTAGTTATAGTATCCTGTTGGTTTGTAAAGTTTCTGTTAAGTTTACACTTGACACACATGGACAAATGAGTTGGAGACATGTTTTGCTCCTCTTCCATAACAGTAAACTAAAAACTGGTGATTATAAAATGATTATTAAACAGAAAATTATCTAAATCAATCTTTGCACGCTGCAAAGTAATTATTAATGATCCTTGACGTCATCTACTTCAACAATTTTTAGGAGACTTTTCTGACAACAAAGGACCCTCCATCCCCCTTAAGATTGGGCTTAAGGTGTTTTTTCTCAAAGAAATCTGACTAAACGTTGTATAAAACCCCAAGGCTCAGTAGCTTTTATCAAACACACGTTTTTGATGTTGTGACAGGAAAGCTTTTCCAAAAATAGCTTAGCATCTTTAGACAAGTTTCACCTGCCATTTTTGCTGATTTCTGCTAAGAACGTCTTCTTAAACTTCTTAAAGTGTCTACTCAGTTGATTGCTGGAGGGAGAGTTCCAGAATTAACAGTTTATAGTTTAAGTTGAGGCCGTAGACAGTAACCCTATACTGGGTCAAATAAAGTACGCATCTGCATGAGGTTTCCATTACCACATGTAAAGTTTGGTAAAAATAGCGGGGGACCTGGTTATTACAGAATGAGGGAAAAAAATTGGATCCACCTCCTTTCCTTTTAGTGTAAAACTAAGCCATACTGTTGTTGAGCTTAATCGGCCTTGTTGGCTGACGCCTCTGAATCATGTACCTGTGGTACCTTGTTACATGTGGTGCCTTCTCTCTGTGTCTTTGTGTATCTACAAGAATGAGAAAGAGCACTATGAATGAACAAAGGAGTGTGTTATTTATTTCAAAATCACATTTGGATGTTAAGGTGGACTTTGCGGTCATGCGGTTGCAAGACTGCATGACTGGCTGGGTCCAGCTGGATAGCTACAGCCCGTGGTCTCCATCCCTCATCCTCCTAAACTACCACCCCACCATTATAGCAGGAATCATTCAAACACTTGCTTTATTACGCATCTGTCTTCATATACTTTACATACCACATGTGAGTATCAGCACACAGCCAACTCTCTCCCTATGTAAGTGTTGACAAGCTTCCAACTCTGCAAAAATGACCTAGAAATAAGTCAACATTTCTTAAGTTAAATGTGTTTACCCTTAATTTGAGTAGGTAAATAAAAACATTTGCCAACTGAATGAGTATCTTTACTCAAAATAAGAAAATAAAAAAGGTTAGTTAGATAATATGCATTGGAATTATAACAATACAATTGTTTTTACTTAAATATAAATTGTCCTATTCCATTGGCAAAGTGTCTCACCTCCTCAATTCATGAATAAATGCACTTATTTTAAGAAAAACATAATTAGATACTTTAGAATACTTAAATTTAGATTTTTTTTTTCAGTGAAGCTTTCCAAATTAATCTGACATCCTTCCCAGTTTTTGTTGTAGCAGAGTAGGAAATTGATAAACTTCCTACTTTTATGAGAAATAAATGACAGTTGCTCTCCAATGTAAATAAACGCTGACCTTTTTCAACCACAAATAATGATCAGAAATAGCTTGGTGGTGAAATTAAGCCCATAATACCCATGAAACTGGTCTATTATTGTTTTGAAAGCTGGTGACCACAAGCTATCCAATTGGCTTTCTATCAATTAGAAGTTCATAGAACCTCAGATATACTGTGGATTGTTATCGTTTACTTCATTGCCACATGCTGGCCTTTATGATGGTCTTCTGAGATTTTTTAATTTGTTTGGCAAAAAAATAGTCTTTTCTAACATCATATATTGTGAAATCTGAATTAAAAATAACTTTATTGATAAATTTAACAGATACATTTATTTAGGGTTTTTATTTTAATACTCTCTTATAATGTTTTAGACAAAATGCAAGAGGTCAAAAAACTTGAGTCATTAAATAGCTTTTATTGCCTTTTTTAAATGCATTTTCCACATTATTAGATTATTTAGTCTTTTTGTGCTGTGGTCACATTCTAATTTATGTAGGATTAGTATCTAAGAGATTATTAAAGAAAAACGCACCATGCACCGCACCATGTACTGTGCTCTTGAGATATAAAACATTCAGAAGTGGCATTGTTTAGATTTCCACCCTTTCACTCTAGATCTGTATTTGACAGAAGACAAAAAAAAGGAAAGTTGTCAAAGCTCAATGCTGAAAGGTGTATGCTCATATCTGCAAGAGATAATGTAATGCTCATCCGTAAACATGAAGTTAAGTCAAAAATCTGTTTATTGATAAAGCAGAAAGATTGGTTGAGGACATTTTTTACTGCGTAAACAAAGAGCTGTCATAATTAGTTTAAAGGCAGAAGTAAATTTAAGTTTAAATTACTTTTACATCCATCAACGACAGCAGCCTTCAACACTTTCATCTTACAGGTCAAATCCACTGGATGTTCACCAGATTATTAGATGTCTAGATATCTGTATACAATGAGCTCTTGGAGCAGTTTTTAGATGGCGTCCTTTAGAAAGAGAAATGGGCTAGCTTTTCTTTAGCTCACTGGTGTTTGTATGCATGATTGAATGAGTCACAGCAGTGAGCCGTGTCTGGCATTTGACCATCTGCTAAGCTGTGTTGATAAAGAACACCATCCATAAGATGTTGCCTGAGCCAGTCTGGCTTCCAGAAAATAGACCCAAACAAATACCACAGAAATGTCACCGGGAACGTAGATGAAACTCCGGATTTGTCAGCTAAGCCAGCCATTTAAGCTCACTTTTACTTACTTTCAGCAAAGCTTTAGTAGTTTGGCAGCCAGAGTTTTTCCACAGTTACTAAGACTTTAAGAATCACAGGAGTGTATAAACAGTTTCAGTTAAATCAGAGAATTGTCTTTTATCCTAGTTACTAAGGGTGCAACATTATAGACAAAGTCCATAAAGAAACAGAAGGGTTGAATTTAGCTGAATGGTGGAGGTCAGTATTCAAGCATTGGTTGACATGATTCGATTGAAGTGCTTCCTGTCTGTGAACTTCATTACTTGGCAGAAGGCATTTTTCACTCTTTCATTTTCAGTTCTTCTTTAAACAAGTAATTCCTTTTCTGACTGAGTAATTTCGGTGTTGTGAGGAACAAGTTCTGTTTAGTTATAGTATCCTGTTGGTTTGTAAAGTTTCTGTTAAGTTTACACTTGACACACATGGACAAATGAGTTGGAGACATGTTTTGCTCCTCTTCCATAACAGTAAACTAAAAACTGGTGATTATAAAATGATTATTAAACAGAAAATTATCTAAATCAATCTTTGCACGCTGCAAAGTAATTATTAATGATCCTTGACGTCATCTACTTCAACAATTTTTAGGAGACTTTTCTGACAACAAAGGACCCTCCATCCCCCTTAAGATTGGGCTTAAGGTGTTTTTTCTCAAAGAAATCTGACTAAACGTTGTATAAAACCCCAAGGCTCAGTAGCTTTTATCAAACACACGTTTTTGATGTTGTGACAGGAAAGCTTTTCCAAAAATAGCTTAGCATCTTTAGACAAGTTTCACCTGCCATTTTTGCTGATTTCTGCTAAGAACGTCTTCTTAAACTTCTTAAAGTGTCTACTCAGTTGATTGCTGGAGGGAGAGTTCCAGAATTAACAGTTTATAGTTTAAGTTGAGGCCGTAGACAGTAACCCTATACTGGGTCAAATAAAGTACGCATCTGCATGAGGTTTCCATTACCACATGTAAAGTTTGGTAAAAATAGCGGGGGACCTGGTTATTACAGAATGAGGGAAAAAAATTGGATCCACCTCCTTTCCTTTTAGTGTAAAACTAAGCCATACTGTTGTTGAGCTTAATCGGCCTTGTTGGCTGACGCCTCTGAATCATGTACCTGTGGTACCTTGTTACATGTGGTGCCTTCTCTCTGTGTCTTTGTGTATCTACAAGAATGAGAAAGAGCACTATGAATGAACAAAGGAGTGTGTTATTTATTTCAAAATCACATTTGGATGTTAAGGTGGACTTTGCGGTCATGCGGTTGCAAGACTGCATGACTGGCTGGGTCCAGCTGGATAGCTACAGCCCGTGGTCTCCATCCCTCATCCTCCTAAACTACCACCCCACCATTATAGCAGGAATCATTCAAACACTTGCTTTATTACGCATCTGTCTTCATATACTTTACATACCACATGTGAGTATCAGCACACAGCCAACTCTCTCCCTATGTAAGTGTTGACAAGCTTCCAACTCTGCAAAAATGACCTAGAAATAAGTCAACATTTCTTAAGTTAAATGTGTTTACCCTTAATTTGAGTAGGTAAATAAAAACATTTGCCAACTGAATGAGTATCTTTACTCAAAATAAGAAAATAAAAAAGGTTAGTTAGATAATATGCATTGGAATTATAACAATACAATTGTTTTTACTTAAATATAAATTGTCCTATTCCATTGGCAAAGTGTCTCACCTCCTCAATTCATGAATAAATGCACTTATTTTAAGAAAAACATAATTAGATACTTTAGAATACTTAAATTTAGATTTTTTTTTTCAGTGAAGCTTTCCAAATTAATCTGACATCCTTCCCAGTTTTTGTTGTAGCAGAGTAGGAAATTGATAAACTTCCTACTTTTATGAGAAATAAATGACAGTTGCTCTCCAATGTAAATAAACGCTGACCTTTTTCAACCACAAATAATGATCAGAAATAGCTTGGTGGTGAAATTAAGCCCATAATACCCATGAAACTGGTCTATTATTGTTTTGAAAGCTGGTGACCACAAGCTATCCAATTGGCTTTCTATCAATTAGAAGTTCATAGAACCTCAGATATACTGTGGATTGTTATCGTTTACTTCATTGCCACATGCTGGCCTTTATGATGGTCTTCTGAGATTTTTTAATTTGTTTGGCAAAAAAATAGTCTTTTCTAACATCATATATTGTGAAATCTGAATTAAAAATAACTTTATTGATAAATTTAACAGATACATTTATTTAGGGTTTTTATTTTAATACTCTCTTATAATGTTTTAGACAAAATGCAAGAGGTCAAAAAACTTGAGTCATTAAATAGCTTTTATTGCCTTTTTTAAATGCATTTTCCACATTATTAGATTATTTAGTCTTTTTGTGCTGTGGTCACATTCTAATTTATGTAGGATTAGTATCTAAGAGATTATTAAAGAAAAACGCACCATGCACCGCACCATGTACTGTGCTCTTGAGATATAAAACATTCAGAAGTGGCATTGTTTAGATTTCCACCCTTTCACTCTAGATCTGTATTTGACAGAAGACAAAAAAAAGGAAAGTTGTCAAAGCTCAATGCTGAAAGGTGTATGCTCATATCTGCAAGAGATAATGTAATGCTCATCCGTAAACATGAAGTTAAGTCAAAAATCTGTTTATTGATAAAGCAGAAAGATTGGTTGAGGACATTTTTTACTGCGTAAACAAAGAGCTGTCATAATTAGTTTAAAGGCAGAAGTAAATTTAAGTTTAAATTACTTTTACATCCATCAACGACAGCAGCCTTCAACACTTTCATCTTACAGGTCAAATCCACTGGATGTTCACCAGATTATTAGATGTCTAGATATCTGTATACAATGAGCTCTTGGAGCAGTTTTTAGATGGCGTCCTTTAGAAAGAGAAATGGGCTAGCTTTTCTTTAGCTCACTGGTGTTTGTATGCATGATTGAATGAGTCACAGCAGTGAGCCGTGTCTGGCATTTGACCATCTGCTAAGCTGTGTTGATAAAGAACACCATCCATAAGATGTTGCCTGAGCCAGTCTGGCTTCCAGAAAATAGACCCAAACAAATACCACAGAAATGTCACCGGGAACGTAGATGAAACTCCTGATTACAAACACACAAAACTTGCACACAGAAATGGACATGCACATGGCCCAACACACAGATGAACCTTTTGGTAGAGCCAGCATGTATTTATTTGCATAGCCTCCTTTTAATTGTTTTCTCTTGTCTCTCGTCTGTCTTTTTATTGTCTCAGTGTGATAGATTACTGAAAGCATCCTAATATTATAGCTCTAATTACCCAATTACAAAGCTGCCTCCCCCCTTAAGTTTCATACTCTTTACAGTAGATTACATCAAGCTCATTGTAATAACTTGCACAATGAGAAACCCTAATCAGTAACAAATAACAGCCTGTGGCAGAGAAATAAACAAGGGCTTTGTGGTTTAATCAATGTTTTATATTTTCATTTAACTATGTCATTATTAAAAGACATGAAACTACCTCATAAAGATCTGTAGGCTATTTTCTTTCTTACATTGGGCTTAATATTATGACTATGGGCAGAATATCTTTCACAAACAAAAACTATTTAAGGACTTAAGTTTGAAGGCTAATTTTTTTTTGTTTTATTTTTTTTTTATGCCTTATCTAATTTTTCAAAGAGAATAAGAGCAATAACAAAATGCACACAAACACAATCACCTGAAAGGTATTTTTAAAACTTCTGTCCGACATTTCTTCATCTTTCTGCAAATCAAAGTATTGACAAGTGGAATATCTTGGCTAGCCAAAGCGGTAACTTTACATTTCCTTTACATTCAGGTAAATTCAATATCTCATATAGAGAATGTTAAAGCAACACTACATAACGTCTGACCCAAGTGTTTGCTTCATTGAAATATACTATATAATTACATATTTTTTTGGGTCAATGTTCAGCACTTGGCTTATATTAATGAACAGTGTGGGCTGCCCTTCTCAAAAACTCACTGATGTGACTTTACAGGGTCAGATCCATCGCTGAATGGGTCAGGTGACATAGAACTTTGCTTTATGGCTAGTCTCAAACAATTGGATTAAGAGTTATTTATTTTGAAGTAACAGTTTTTTTGAGTCTGTTGGTTACTGCTCATTATTCAGTTTAGAGATACAAATGCAACATGTCCAAAATGTTGAAACTGGCTCTGTTTGCTGATTAAATGTTTTCCGCTCTGGAGATGATTTCAGATGTTTCCATAAAAAGACAAAAGGCCCTGATCTTAAAAAGGTTTGCATATATAAAAACACGTTCAAACTTATTTGTACCCACAGAGCAGAGTAGGTGGTAGCTCCTATTCCATGGCATAGATTTTTTTGTTTTTCTCTACAATAGATCTTAAATTCAGCAGCACATGCCTGTCCTAACTGTTGCATCTGCAATCTTTGTAGATCACTTGCAATAACCACACTTGCCTACTCAATTTAATTTATTTAAATTCAATTCAGTTTATTTATATAGGGCCAATTCACAACATGTCATCTCAAAGCACTACAGTTCACCAGATGATACAGTCAAATTGATTCAAAGTTTTCTATCTAAGGAAAGACCAGTTGATTGCATCGACTCATTGACGTGAATGCAATTCCTCAAACTAAGCATGCTTGTAGCGACAGTGGAGACGAAAAAGTCCCTTTTAACAGGAAGAAACCTCTAATAGAACCAGACTCAGTATGGACGGCTATTTAGTGCTTCTTATTTGGATTTTCTAAAGATCGGTAACATAAAATTTAAATAAAATTAGCGAAAATAAAATTAGCTTTCTTTAATTTTATTCTTGCAAAGATTTATATAAATGCAGAGGACGTCTCAATGCTCTGTGAAAACAGATTCCTTAGGTAAAAATATAAAAATTATGGACTTTGCTAAAGGAAAGTTATATTAAATGAATTCTTGTAAAAGATGAAGATGCTTTATTTGATTATAAATTGCTTCATATTCTTCAGTCCCCCGGTCAGTCTTCAGAGGCTGTTGTAATGACGTCAATAACTACATGCAAATATATAAATTCAAACAGTTTAATAGTTAGATTCTATTTATTGGGTTAACAGGTGAAAATGATTAGTTTCCCTATGCTTTGTGGTCAAAGATTTGGCATTATCTGGGATAATTAAAGGTAAGCCTAAGGAGTTTGATGATGATGCATAATCTTTGTCCCTTTGGGTAGACAGTAGTTTTGGTTCACAACTAAAAGGCTTTTGATTCTTCATTAAACTTGGGTATACTTAGAACTTACAGTACTTTATACCTAGATTGCATAACGTGCTGAAAATGAAATACATTATTTACCTGAACGACTAGACTCTGTAAAAAGTTTTTCTAATGTTTTCATATTCTTGTTAAAAGCAGTGGATATTAATGCTCTGTTCTATTCAATACCATTTCCAGTAATTAATACTTAAAAAAAAAAATTATTGTTCAAAACCACTTTTGAAATAAAATAAAATAAAAATAGAATAATTCAACTTCCTTGCCTCAAGATGAAAATTTAAATGCCTCCTCGATTTGTTCGATATTTGTATTTCTTTTTTTTTTGTGGTTGTCTATTCTGAACGACTTATTTTTCTTTTAGGATATTCTACGTTTCCCATGACTCACAAGATTTAAAGATCTTCAGCTACATTGCCAGAGATGGACAGAGCAATGTTTTCCGTTGTAATGTCTTCAAGTCCAAGAAGAAGGTGAGGCACACGTTTTATTTATTTTGGCAAAGAAAAGGGTTTAAAATGTGAACCTTATTTTACATAAAGTAATGCAGGAGTTTTTTTTTTCATGATATAGATTTATTTACACTGTGCAATTTTATTAGTCTTAAGACTACTCCATGACACCCTGTGCTACATGGATTTAATAATCTCTGGTACAATGTAAAGTTCTAAGCATGCACCATGTAAAGTCACTGTTTACCTCCAAATCACTTGTGACTTGGGACAATAAGTGTGAGGCACCCTTCTGTGCTGCCAGAGTTGTATTACAACATCCAACTGCCATGCACGTGGGCATTGTCAGTTTAAATATAGCTCTTGTGAATTTTAATGGTGAAATCCTCTCGAAATTCTAAGTAATTGTCGTTGATTACAGATGAGTCTAGTACTTCCCATTGATTTTGCGTGTAAAGCGGGGAGAATGGTGCTAGGCTTACCGCACCGTGACGTCACTGCAGGAAGATGGCAGGAGTGAGATGTTACTATATTTGGGCAAAAATGGCTGGTCCCGTACTCAGTGATTGCGATGAAAATGACTATTTCTAATTGTTTACTGATTAACGCTAAATTCATTAAATCATCGCGAATGCATTAGTTTTAGGTATAGATAATGATCCATTGATTATTCCTTGCTGACCAGACTTTAAAGGAGCTTGTATTTTATAGTTGTGGGGGTTTCCTTTTAATCAAACAGAAGCAATAGCAATGTATTCATATATGAATTTAAATGGCTAATAACGCCTAAACATACATTTACAGTTCTCTTCCTTCTGAAGAAAAAAACAAGAATTCTAAGATACTGAAATTCACCTGAATGGTCTTAGATTTTGAATGGAAAATTTGAAGATATCGTCTATTTTTAAAATATCGATCAGTCTCCATGTTTGTTGAGAAAACCTTGCAGTTTTGGTCCCTGGAGAGAACACCTGCATGTATAATGTAAACCTTTACATCACTCAGTTGATATTTCTCTGTTTTGTGAAAAAAATTGGTTTTCAGTTATCTTTCTGATATTCAACTTTGTTCCATGATGATATACAAAATTAGATAGTGAATTGCTATTAATATATCCATGGTCTGTGATTGCAATAGTGTTGAAAGCTATTATTCTCTCTGTCAAATTTTGACTGACCATACAAAGATGTTTTTTCTTCTTCTTGATCGGGGTATGAATCTGTCCTTCCTGGTGTCTGAAGTCATTGTTTTTAACTTTTTTTGGTTGAATAATGACACTGAAAAAAAACTAACAAGCAAAAGTTCTGTGGTCTGTGACAAAATCAGACAATCCTTTTCCAGTTTCCCACTTCTGCAGCCGATTCGATGGACTTGTCAGTTAAATCCAGGGGTTAGCTGGGTGAAGCATACACTGCCTCATTATCTCCTCTATACAGACTGACATTGACCCATAAGCACACACACAAACATACAGACTCACATTCTGAGCAGAAGACCAAATGGAAAGTGTCACATACCAAAAGCCTCCAGTGAAGCCAGGATTTTGAGGACATTGTGCTGAAACACTGTCTATGTGACGTTGTTTGCAATAGATTACACTCATTTTAACTTTGACGAGTTTCACCAAATGTTTTTTCATTAGATTGTTGATTCTAATAATTGTATTCTGTGATGGACTGGCACAATATGTCTGGTGTATCCCGCCTCTCACTCTATTAGTACGAAGCTGCTATTGGCAATCGATGCATGAACAGATTCAGACTTAGACTTAGACTTAGACTTAGACTTCTTTATTTGTCATTTTGTATGCACAGGGTGCATACAGAACGAAATTGCGTTACATACAGCTTATGAACGTTGCATTGATATTTCACAATGGCACGAGTTATAGAAAAATACAAAAAGTGCAGCAGTGGTCAAAGTGTGAACAGTGCAGAGGATAAGAGACAGTGTGCAAGTTGCAGTGGTTCAGTGCAAAATGGCATTTGTGCAAAAAATGCGTTATTGAAAAATACAATGAGATGAACAATTTAAAGGGCTAAAAGTTAAAAGTTCAGCAGCATTTGATGCCCGATAATGTGCAATAGGTGCAGATTCAGTATTAATTGTGAACATTTCTAAAAGTTGTTAAATGACAGCTTGAAATAATCCTCTATAGTTCTGCAGTAAAAAACGTGCAAGTGGGAATGGGGCTGTATGAAATTGTGTTGGTATGATAATCTTAATCAAAAACTTTAAGGTTTCACCACATCAAAGTATTTTGATTACAGCTCTAAATTGTACTTTTTTAAATGTCTGAATTAAAAGAAGTAAAAATTAACAAAGTGCTTGCTGAATTCTTCAGCTTGATGTCTATAATTATAGTTAACTTTAGTTATTGGTAAAAGCTGTATTTTAGACCACTTTTTGAGGCCACAGAAATATGAATGAATGTAGACAAGGTGCATAGCCATGGAGGGATTTTTGTACCTTTGTACTTTATTTAAAACAAATCAAACAGACAATGCAACGACTCCAACTTATTACCAGCACGCTCACCAAGCTGTCTGCCTTTATAACACTGTAGCAGTATTTGTTTCGTGAATGCCAAACGCTAAATGTAGATTGTTCATTTCAATACAGCATAAAGGTTACCTTGATTTTGGTTAATAGAGCTTGATGAAGATGAAACCACAGAAATTGGGATAAACCGGGCTAAATGTAGACCAAGTTTGTCTGGACACTACGTAAAACTGAACAATATCCAAAGCTCATTGTTGGAGAACAGCAGCAAAAGGTGTTACTGTTGCTGTTCTAAAGTCTGCATAACAGTTTTATGTGATTCATGCTGATTGGTTCTTTTGGAGAAAAAAAAAACTGCCTTTTCTGGCTCACCTTCACCAACAAAGCAAGCAAACCGCTAATGGAGCTTAAAGAGGAAGCATGCAACTTGGTTAAAAGAGGCTAAGCTCGTATATTAACCTGCAATGACTCCAAGTAGGTCTGGAATGAAACATAACAAATTTTTCCACTGAAAGCCCCAAGATTTAAAGCCCTAGGATTAGTATTACTCGAGTAATCGGAGTCCTGGGTAGGTCATCAGCATGATTTTCCATTACGCTTGGCATCCTGTGACAGTTCGCCTAAGAGAAACTGCACTACACCTTCAGTTCAGCGGGTGGCAGTAATTATAACATGCAAGTTCCTCTCCCTTTACCTCCAGTGGTTACCAGCTATAATCAAACCCCTCAAAAAGTTTGGCATTTAGTTTTTTTATTAACCTAGATCTGGCCAGAGTTGCTTTTTAACTGCAGTATTAAGTTTTCTTATTCAAAATCTTATTTATTACAGTTCATGTCCACATAAACATATATTTACCGTATATCAAATAGAAGCTCTACACAGTGAATTCAACAATGGAAGGATCACCACATAATAACAGATCGCATTTAACTTGTGATCTCTCTTGCAGTCCCATCAGTATAGACTTGTGAAAAATGTGCATTGTACTGTACATACATATAGATGGTCACACTCTGCTAAATAAGGTTAACCTGAAAAGCCAGTCTACAGAGAATGTATATTTCCTTTTTTTCTACAAGGAAAAGTGATCCATTAAATTATTACTTTATAACTCCAAATGTTTTTTCTTTAAAAAGTGGCAACTCTTAGCTTTCTCACTGTAATTCTTCAGAGACAAAATCTTAATTTTTGCAACTCAAATTAATGCCTTATATCTAATAATCTAAGGTCTAAGGTCATCTCTATGGCTAAGGGCTGGGTTTGCTCTAACTGTGTGTTTATAAGAAAAGTTTTGTTTTTGTTCATACCAACTTACAACGCTAAAAGTGTGTTTAGGAATCTTTAAAACATGGTAAAATTGGAATTTGATTTTTTTTTTTTTTTTCATTAAAGCTCCTAAATAAAACAACAAAAGGAAGTTGGTCACTCTTGGACATACAGTGCTGTTTTTTTTGTTTTTTTTTGTTTTTTGTTTTGGGAGGATAATTGTGTTTGAAAGTTAATTCTTAAAAAAAAGTATTTCCTTGTATCAGATCTAAAAAGGTAGCTTTGATTCAAACCATAATAGTTTAATCTAGGCTATTAATTTTAACACTTTTACCAGACCTGTGAGAAATTCCTTCTCCCATTCCACCCAATGCTCTTTCATTTATCCCTAATCATCTCTCATTAACAGTTTAATAGAATGTAATGAATAGCCTAGCCTCTATAACTCAGGAGTAAAGTGCTGGTGATAAAGAGGTAAAGTGCTCATTCAAATACTCAATACCTCTATTGCTGAAATGTCACTGTGTATGTGTGATTGTGAACTGTGGTTCATTACTTTTCTGAAGAGGGTGTTTAGGCTTTGAAGAGATTTAAAGGTAGAATTCTGTAAGAACGAGAGGTCAGGGCAGAGTTTCTCTGTCTGGGTGATGGGACTAAATATCAGCAGTTATTAACAGTGAACTTTCTCATATTTCGACACGCCTTTAGTTTATGAAGTTAAAGATGTCAAACAGTGATCCCTGTTAGCTTTTTATCATTTATGGCACTTCACAGTTCAAAAAGAAAAGAATCAAAGCAAATTTAGTCTTCATCTTTTTTTATTTAACACGCCACTGCTTTTGCATTCCTACAGAAGAATACTTTGCTGTCTGATATTTTACTTGATAATGTATATCTTACTAGGAAACATGGAATGCATTGCTATTCACATTGGTTCAGCAACCTTAGTAGCAGCCATGAAATCACTCAACTTTCAGCAGCAATTGAGGAGTAATACATAAGATAAAGGCCTGAGGTTGACCGATTGGTTGCTTCGAACTGCTCCTGCATCCTATAAGTGAAAACAACACAGAACAAGAGCAGCTTGATGAGGTAATGGCTCAGTACCATTCATTTATGTTGTTAACATCATTAATATACATTTTGTATTCCATTGGCTGTATAGACAAATCTTTATTCTAGATACAAAACAATCTTGTTTTCAAGGGGCAATAACTTTTCAATAACTCCTAACAACCTTACTTGTAGCCTGAGTGGCTAAGTATCCACAATAGTAATTTAACACAAGCACACAAATAGAATTACTGCAGACATCCCCTAAGAAAAGACTGTTTGTGAAGCACATTATCCATCTTATAAATACCACCCGCCTATCAAAACAGCCAAGGACACAAACGTTAGCTGCAGTGTTAATGTTTAAAATGAATTTTAGCTCTTAGCTATAAAGCTTTGTAACATTGGTATCGATCCACTCTTTAATGGAAGGTGTTTGGGGAGCCTGCTTTGTTTGCACCAATGTTTTGGAGGCCATCCTCTTTTATATGCTCAGCACACAGATGCAAAACCTCAGGAAATTTTGCAGGTAGATTTCCATCAAAAGTAGAACCCACCCACTAAGTCTCCAGAGGCTCAGATGAAGGTGTTAAAATAATTTTTTTTTCCGTTGTTGTAGCCATTAACAGAGTAGCTGCTGTGCTTAGCTCTTAGCTTAGTCTTATCTCAGTCATCCAGGTCAATGTCATTCCAAAAAAGATTAAAATCAAAACCACTGGACTTTTTTCAAAGCTTGAAGACATTTTGCTTCCCATCCAGAAAGCTTTCTCCATTAAAAATGTCTGGACTAATGTGGAGCTCCAGGCCTTATAGAATTGCCCAATAAAAGCCTTTTTATGGCTTGGAAAAGATGCAAATTGAACTGAAACAAGTCAACAATGTGGAGTTGTTACTACTCGATGGGAAGCGAAACATCTTCAAACTTGGGGGATAAAAGTCCAATGGTTTTGTTTTTAACCATTTTTAGTGTGTTTGGATGCTCTGTTTCAGTGAGCAGAAAGATGGCACCCGTTAGAGGGCGTGCTCAGATGAGTGTTTATGTACCCTTATGTTGTCATAGAGGGCATGATTTACAAACAGACCATTATGAACACAGATTATAATGTGAATTTTGAACAATACTGGACCTTTAAACACAAAGAAACTCAAAGTCCTTTACACAAAGAATCAATAAAGAGAAGAGCATAAAGAAAAGAAAAAAAAAGAGTCCAGGTTGTTTTGAATATGTTCTTCAAAATCATAGCCCATCTACGCATCCGTGCATTGTCCTTGAATAAGCCTCCTAACAGTCCCTATCCAGCTACCCCAAGGATAAAACGGGAACACTTCTATTGTTATGGAGCGCAACAAGACAAACCTGAACTGTGTTTATTTAACTTAAACCATTCCAACCATTTTCTCATAGGGGTAGAAATGGGGTGAAAATCTTCCTGACTGGTTCTAAAAGAATCTGGAGTTCTCTGATCTTTCACGGTTTAGTGTTTTTTAGGGATTTAGGAGCCTAATAAACCAAAAAAAAAAAACATAAGAAACATTACACTCTTAAAGGGGGTGAAACAAAAAACATATATTAACTCTTTAGCAACAAGTGTAGCTTGGTTATTCAGTCTCCTCTCAATTTTCTTATATGAGTAAAAAATATTTGTTATTCTTAATATGTATTGCAGTTAGCTGGTTATTCAAGATTAAATCACGGTATTGTAGTTTGTTCTGATATAGTACAAGTAAGATAATAGGAAACCCCAGCCTCTCAGCACTTTTATTGATCATCAATTTCTAGGTTAAATGGTCCTTTCTTTTACTCTCAGTTTCTGTCTCCAGCTAATTTGATGTTACCTTTCATAACTGCAGTCTATTTTCTGCAAGGAGCGGCTTGAATGCCACATGAATAAGTCCTCGTTAAGATGGTGAATACATGCTGCGTCTGTTCTATACTGAGTTCCTCTTTTCTTCACAGTACAAAATCAAAAATAATATTGATCAATGCATGATTGGTGAGCTGGACTAAGATGTAAAATGTCTACGTAGAAACATGTCACTGTGATTCCAGGTTTATTTATCAGCGACCCTCTCTCAGCAGAACCTTTTTTCCTCACAGTGTTTCAGAGAACATTTGTGCAGTTGGTTAGGATATGGATGGGATTTAAATAGGAAAACTGGAGATGTTTTTTCTCATGTATTTTCAAGTCTGAAATGTACTCCTCAATCCATGCACTTCTTAGGCTTCCATAGCTCAGGGTGACCTGATCACTTTGTTCTTAGATTTGCACTTACAACTGATTAACTATTACTACTGGCTGCAAACATTATATTTCTATTGTTTTTTGTGAAACATTGTCTAACAAGAAATGTTTACAGCTGGAATTTGTTCAACTTATAAAATAAGGTCACCCTTCCAAAAGTGAGGAGTGAAATGAAAGTTAGTTTAAGTATGGTGCATCATTTGGCATTTTTATTATTTAAGTCCAAGGAAAGAAAATGATTAATTAGATTTGTTCGGAAATTGGAGATTAGATTTTAAGCCATATTGCCCAACCCTATTTCAGGTAGAAATGTAGAAATTCACATAGAAATCAGGTTTATAATACATTGTTTTGAGGATCTTCTGACAGAACTGGTTAAAAAATGTATCTGGGAGTTCAGCCGCTAAGCTTCTCTTATTGAAAAATAAGAATACTTGGAAGCAAAACAAATTTCTTGCTTTTCTTGCTACCTTGAAAACAAAAACAAATGTCTTTGTTCTTGCAGAATATGTAGCAAGCTTCAATGTCTTAAAGAGACATTACGTGTTTTCTAATTATACTGCCACCTGTGGTTAAAATGCAGAACTGCAACACTCTTCTTCTCGTTCTTGTAATTCACTCTCGTACTTGACAAGGTTTTTTGTGTGAGTTGAGCTGGAGGCCGGTCGCTTCTGAATTTCTGGAAAATCCATCTTTAACATAATGCTTTGATTATTTGCTCGATCAAACACATTTAACATGGATGCGTTAGATGTCACATCCGCAGAACAGCGTGGGGACATCTGAGCCAGTACATTCAGGGAAAATAGGCTACAGGCTTGTATGTAGATCCATCAACGCTGAACTACTAAGGTGTCGATGTGCTAATCAAATAATGTTTTAGGGTCAAAGAATGGTCAAACAAAAAGGCTATATTAAACATATTTTATAGAAAAAAATTACATAACAGCTCTTAAAATTTCATTTAACAGAAGATTAAATTAGTCATGTTGATTAGCAACTGGCTGTTTATTTTGCAATCTTTTTTAAGACTAATTTGACTTAAGCCAGGCATACACTATACGATTTTCTGCCCGAATTTCTGCCTTATGGTGCGTCCTTATTACAGAGGGTAATAAGGGACGATTAGCCTCTCACGACCGCCTCCCGATAAGGACCTTGCGTAGTGCACATATGCAAACAAGGGAGCTCTTCATTCCCTTTTTTCTAGATTGACGAGTTCGACCTCTCTCAGTGCTGAGTCCAATGTGTAGCATTTGGGTGTACAGTGTGAGCAGGTACAGTAGATCGCATCAGGGCTTCGGGCCGCACAGTGTAAGAAATATACATCGTGAGCTGTGAACTTTTAAACTCTGCGGTTTTGTCGTGCATTTTGAGCTGTAGCTTAGTTAAGTTATTAAAAAATATCGTACAGTGTATGCCCGGGTTTAGGATGGAAAAGAAGAATAAATTTGCTCATCATTGATGCAGAAACACATTCCAAAAGCTTTTATCAGTTTATTCCCTTTTCTCTGTTTTCACAGATTTTTTTTCTGGATTGCATTATATTCCCTTATATTCCCTTCCTCATTATGTTTAAACCTAGACTAAGCCTTGGTGGGTTATCCAGAATATATAATGCAATCCCTGTCCTATAGCTCAAGAGAACTCATAGGTGCTAGAATCAATCTTTCTGGCGTCGTGTATAGAGAGGAGGGAGATGGAAAAACATGGATAGAGAAAAGGTACATTTATTCTGTTTAGCTGACAGATGAAAAGCAATAGGTAGAGAGAAGTAGACATGGTGTGATATGCCCAGCATAAAAACTAGTATACATCTTTTCAGCAGAGAGAAGAAGCTTTCATTTGAGTGAGAAATCACTTAGTGGTTCGGTCAGCTGCCAAAACTGGAGATCAGAGAGAGAGAGAACCGGATTAGGGGAGAAAAAAACGTAAGAAACAGGAACACTATCTTTATGAAAAATGAACTGACTACCAAAGATAACTGATTCGTAAGCCACTATCCTTCAAGCGTTGACAACACTGAGAACAGTTGCCAACAAGGTGTTTTAGACACCTCAAGGGCAACTCTGAATGTTTAGTTTCCTGCCATCTCTAATTTTAGAAAAAGTACTTTAAAACTGTCAGAAGCTCCTTTGTTTTTCTCAAAGGAAGATGACCAAAGATTTCATAGTCTCTCAAGCTTTGTTAGTAAACCTAATTTTGGAATATTGTATTGATTTTAATTTCAGCTGCTAAGCAGAAATGCTGGAGTTGAAATATGAAGCAGGGGTTATTGTGGCCCTTTATATTTCAAACACTGTACTTTTGATCTTTTTATAATGTTTTCTAATAAGAAAACAAGCAGCTTTGTTCAAATTTTATCATTAAAACTATTTATTGCATCCTTTTGTGTCAGCAATGGAGTCAGTCAAGGAAGCGTTTTTTATATGAATGATCTCTCCAAGCAGCTAAATCTGTGTAGAACCGATTGCATGGCATGTAAATTCCTTTTTTAATCATTTAATGTATGCTGATGACCGTGTGGTTTTTAGTCCAAGTTCAGCTTGTCTTCAGAAGCTGCTTAATGTCTGTTCAGCATATGGCGAAAAACTAGATGTTAAATTACACCCCTCCACATGTATCTTGATTTGTCCAACTAAGAAGGGCAAAAATGATGCATTAAGACTTTTGTTAAAGAAACTCAGATGGACCAGTGCCAGTGAATTGTTTGTATCTGCTTGCGTCAGCACTTTGGTGGCTGTTTTAAGAAAGCGTATGTACACATTTATTTGCGTTTAAACAATTCAATTAACAGAATTATCCTACTTTTGACTAATGTTAAACATAGTGTGGTAAAATACTAATTTGTACTATGGAGACATTGGTATGATTGTCTTTTGTATGGCTAGTGGATTGCTTTTTACTGTACTTTTATTTTGTCGTTTTTTTTGTTTTCTTTTTTTATTTAATTTTTCATGTAATTTGGAGTCGGAGTCTGTAATAAAATCTATCTATTCATAGAATGTCATGTAATTTCCTGTTATCTACTCATGGTGTGCTGTAGGAAATATAGTTAAGGGGATCCAATGAATCAGCTAATATATAATAAATCCAAAGATTTTGGTTTAATTAAGGGGTCACGATTTCATCTTTTATTCAAAAGGAATGGAGAAGATAAGTGAAAATATCATATATATACATGGTTACATTTAAATGTAAATGAGATTTCAATCATGCTCATACAGAAATATCAAGAAACTCATACATAGTTATTTAAAAATGACTTTGTGAATAAAGTAGAAAAAAAATGGCTAATTCGCTTGGTGCCATTAGTTGCCCAAATGTAAAAGGGGAATTTCTGGGTTTCACTGCTTATTTTTATTTTTTTTTTCTTAAAGACGTAAAATTTTGACCATGTTTATTTGATGGTAGAAGTCCCAGTATGTGTTCTAAGTATTAAAAAACTCTAAGTATGCTGAGGGGTAAAATTTAGAAGTGATTGTACAGCATACCTTTCATTCAATCCTATCTGCATAAATACAGTAAGAAACCATAATGTTGAGTTTAAGGCAGAGGGGTGATTGGCTTACAAACAGGCAAACAAAGCCATGATTTATATATTGCAGGTTTGCCACCTCCTGATAGGATGGGATTTTACTCTAATACAGTGTGTAAACACAAAGTTTACCATTTAAAATATCCCAACACTGTCATTTAGAACACTGCCTGGTTAGTTTAAATCTTCAAATTGCATTTTTTGCAATACAACAACAATCCCTAGTTTCTTTGTATGTTATATCTTTAGCCCTTTTTCTGCCAACTTCACCTACTTTTCTCATGGTGCATCACTTTTATCCTTTGCTCTGACGGGTGGGGGAAGGGCCAGGGGTTCCAGCTGGAAATACTTTTACTGGCATTTAAATAATTATAAATAAACTTCACTCTGCGCCTGAAACAATGAAAGCATTTCTAAAAATTAGATTTTTTTCTTTTAGCTGCAGATGCATCCTTTACCACAAATGAAAAGTACAACAAATGCCACAAATATATCATCTGCTGAGAATCATTTAAAAACACATGGCTTGTGAGATACCCAAGTTCAATGAGTGTTTTTTTAGTTGCAATAAATTATCAATAAATAGGTAACAGAAAAATAGGGTTAAACATAGATGATGGGTTAGTAGACCGTATAAATGAAGGTAAATTCTTAGAAATTGTTTTGGAAAAGCGAAACAAAAGCTATGTAAAATTATTGGAATTTTAAAAAAGTAAAAAAAAAAAAAATTTATAGCTGTCAACACTCTGGACATTATATGACTAATTTGCCTTTGGGTATTTGGTTACTGTATATAGATATAAGGGAACACCTATAAAACCAACATTAAACCGCTGTTTGTGACTCTAAAGAAAGCTATTAGAATTTTATCCAACATGATACAAGGCATACTAATAAACTGTTTATTTATTCAAATATCTGAAAACTAAGAGACTGGGCTAATTTAAAAATGCAATTTATTGAGTTTAGGGCTGTTAAGAGATTACTTCCAATCAAATTATAAAAGTTCTTTGTCCTAAATTTAAGTGATAGAATTAAAACAGGGAGGTATTTTTCAGAAGTAAGACTGTGCTATTACCTCAAAGCAAATGTACATTTCAGTGCATGGAGTAAAATTATGTAGGAATTTAGATGAGGTATTTAAATAAATACCCCACCATAAATCAATACAAAAGACTTTATGAGGGAAAAAAATCCATCTTATACACGGCTGGGGGAATAATGAGCAGAATGATAAATAATTTGTAACTTTATTATGAGTTTGAGGTATTTGGCCATGACAAGTTATTTTTGGAATAAATCTGCAATGAACAGATTACCACAAGATTTTTATTCCTATTAATCATTTTCACTTGTGTATGATAAGTATCTGCACATTGTGTTTATGAATTAATTGTTAATTGTTAAATCGAGAAATATGATATTATTACTAGTGCTGGCTGGCTGGATGGATGGATGGCTGGATGGATGGATGGATGGATGGATGGATGGATGGATGGATGGATGGATGGATGGATGGATGGATGGATGGATGGATGGATGGATGGATGGATGGATGGATGGATGGATGGATGGATGGATGGATGGATGGGTCTGCTTTGTTTGTGAATTTGTGATTATGGACGCTCTATGAAACCAAATATTTTAGCATACTGTACATGAAAAGCAAACTATTGAGCTTGTAGAAATAGATTACAAGACATTGACAAAGATTACAATACAGTCAACTAAGGATCTGAGTCGATCCTTTTGGCAGAGTCCTCTAAGCAGTTATAAGATGTTATATTGAAGTTTTGTGACAGTATTACATACCTACATTTTCAAACGAATGTTTCATGCAGGCGATCCTGTGCCCCATAATAAAGGGAACCATTTAAAGTACATTTAAGCCGCGGTGGGAAATATTCCTTTATTGTTGACACCAACCTTTTTTTCTTTTCCCCAATCGACAAAGAACAAAGTCAATTAGGAATAAATGAGAAGGTCAAATCTCTTTTTTCTTTCAGAGACTCAGTGAAGCTTTTGCATTTTTATCACAATTAGTTACACTGCTTTGATTTATCCTTCTGGTTTGCCTCAGGAATCTCAGACATACTGCAGCTTGCTCGAGGGTGTAAAAGAAAGTACTCACATCCTGCTGCTCTTAAGCCCCTACTGTTCTTTGGTTGAAGTCTTGATTTTAAGACGAATAGATAAAAAAGGTTAAAATCAGTATGAGGCTGTTTTGTCTGTATGATGACAAATGTTTAGTTGTTTGCGGTTTGGTCCCGAGCACTGTGATTCCCACATAGCCAAAGATTAAATGTGTCCCAAAGACAAAACTGTGCTGCATTCAGGTACTTGTTCACCTGCAGCTACAGCTTTGTTTGCATTTGAGGTCAAAACAACAACTTTGTTATCCTTTCAAACACCAAAACACTTATTTTATCCAACCTCCTCCTTCCTTTCATTGCAGCAATTTATATTCTTGCTATAATGCCTGTGTGGGATTTTCTCTGAGCCTTTTGCCACAACTGTGACACCTACAATGCAGTTAGGAATTATTTTGAATGGTGTGACCTAATGGACTTCAATTTTTAAAATGTTTGCCTGCAAGAAGGACTCAAATGTGCAATGTATAATGTGCAATCACTATTTAATACCCTGTGCAATAACCTTTTTCTTTATATTTGACACCCGTTGCAATAGCTATATAGATATCCACCTATAACCTATGCAATAACCCTGTATAATAACCCTGCTATAAAAAAAAAACATTTAAAAAAAAGCTGTCATATGTGGACGCACTGTATATACTGTATATATTCCATGAGGGAACCTGATGACTGTACAGTATATATGGAAACTTGTATTATACTGATAAATCCAAATTATGTATACCCCATGTAGATTAGGTTTAAACAATGTTTTTGTTTTTTCCAACATGTTTCTTGTGATTGGGAGCAATACCATTTATCAGGAGTGGACTAGTAAGAGTCCAACTGATTGGTCAGCAGTTCTAACACTTTGTGAATTCTGGTATATTGTTTGATTTTCTTTTAGTTTAAGAAGGGTATAAACAACAGAGTTTCTTTCTGGATTGGATTAAATGCAAAGCTGATACTCCTTTAAGACGAAGGCAAAGGGTTCACATTTTCAGAGCTGTTTTCTCATATATATATTTATATATATATATATTAGTGCTGTCAAAATTATCGCGTTATTATCGCGTTAACGCGAGGCCATTTTAATGGAGATAATTTTTTTAACGTGAGATTAACGCTATGTGGTTTTATGGTACAATTTTCCAAGTACATCCCGCTGCAGCCTGCGGGAAGGCGGGGCTATTTTCCCCCAGTCTATGCATTTTCCATAGGCTTCGAGAGCGGAGCTCCTCAAGGGAAAAAGACTCTCATACACTGGGTGACGCTAGTGCCTTTTCTTTAAGCCCCACCACCAACAAACAAGTTGAGTGTCTGGTGCCTAGTAGCAACCTGAAATACGCTGAGAAAACAGATTACTGAGGTGAAATGGAATCTTCTACGGCACTCTTGCTGTCTGTGTACGCCACAGGTCAGTATCGTGTGTGTGTGTGTGTGTGTGTGTGTGTGGGTGGGTGGGTGTGTGTGTGTTCTCATGTTTGTTAAGAGGCTGAAAAGTAACCTTCTAGAGCATAGACTACCTCCATCTAGTGATGTCGGTCTATTGATTTTGATGTGTGGATTGAAAATTGTTCATTATTACCTTGGTTAATTAACATCTAATGTTAACTCTACTACATTTTATAGCAGTAGGGTAAAATGCTTGTCTTTGTTCAAAAGACTGTATTAACTGTAAAGACTGTCTTTTACATCAGCCTGTTTTCAGGGCCTTTTTTTGGCTACATATTTGTTATTTTTTGCTACATGCCTCCCCATCTTCTTGCCATATGTTTCTATGGCATAAATCAGTATCTGTGACCTGTTTTCATTAAAAAAAAAGAACATTGGCACAAACCTAGCCTGTATGTATTTTTTGTATGTCATCGAGAGTATTTAAATGATTTTCAATTAGAAAAAAAAAAGTGTGATTAAAATGCGATTAATTGTGAGTTAACTTAGGCATTGATGCGATTAATCGCGATAAAAAAAATTTAATCGATTGACAGCACTAATATATATATACCGGTGTATATATATATAAGGAGGTAAATATGTAAAAAAAAAAAAAAAAAAAAGAAGAGTTAGAAGTTCTTGTATTAGCATAATTTCAGTGTAATATACGTGTTTCCTAGCCAGTTTTTGTGCTAAAACGTCTGAGCCCAAGGTTACGTAGTCCAGATGTCGGTCCAAGGCTTAAAACGACAAAAATCAGCATGGTTTCAGCGTAGCAGAGACAAATTAAGCATGTTGTGTGATTTACTTTACTAAATCATGGTTGAATGTGGCATCAAAATAGGCAGGTTAGATTATTGAAATTTGAAGCTGTTTTTAAAACCTTCCTATTTTTTTGATTGCTTGTGTTGGTGAACAAAAGTGCGTACATGTGTTTAGGCATGTTTGTGTCTGCATGTATGTGCCCGTGTGTAGACTAGGTTTCTGTGTAGTTTAAGTAAGTGAGTGCAATTTTGTCATTTTGTGATTTGCAAAATTGTCTAAAGGGTGAGAAGGAGATCTACCTAACAGATACCTGAGAGCAGAGAGGGACAGATAGCCTCTACTCCTGTGGGCCACAGCGGCTCTGTGCAGACAAACACCAGGGACTGCCACAGAGTACCCATAGCCCCAACACACAGGAAGTCTGGCAGCAAAGCACTAAAGCAATTTGGAAAATAAAAATGCTGGAGAGATAATAACAATAACAATATTAAGAAGAATATTAAAAGAAGACGTCTTCTAGACATCAACATTTTCTATGAAGTAGGAGCAGAGTAATGTGTTCATACCATCATGTGTTCATCCATCTCAGATTCAAGAAGGTCTCTTTAGTTTCAGAGAATTCTGCAAATAAATTGCCATCTTATTGCGGTCAAACTTTTGAAATCTCTAAGCAAAGTCTTTGAAGCTTGAATGTTTATTGATACCATACTTCAAAAAATTATAACCCACCACAGAAAATAAACGCTTTTTCTCTCATCAACTCTTCTTAATAGAAAAATATGTGCAGTGTTAACATAACAGTGAACCTCTAGAGACTTTAACTGCTCCCTATCTGTATCTGCAAGTGTTGTCAATTTTAAAATGACAAAAATCCATTATTTCCACATTGCATTTTTCTACAGTAGTATTAACTCATCTTTGCTCCAAGTACATTTATTTTGAAATGCAGCACCATCCGTGCCGATTTCGATCTGAAAGCACCAGCACAGCATTCCCTTTAGCCTCCTACGGTGAGCTCAGTGAATGCAACTTCAGCTTTGAAAACCACAAAAGGGGTTCAAGCAAATTGGGTTCCATTCTAGACTAGAAAATATGCCAGACCCCAGAGTTAGAGTATTCCAGATTTAGATCATTGTTAATTTATTTAAAATTGTTGGTTTTACGAGTGGATTTTTACTGCCTGCATCAGAAAAAACTTTTGCATTAAAGTTACCCTTATTTTCAATTTAAAAAAAATTAGGTTTTGAAAATGAGATATGTTTTTCCAGGCTTTTATTAACACTAGCAGGACAAATGAGAACTTCATAACCTCCCTATATGTTGTAAGTGAGGATACTGAGATAAGATATCATGTATTTTATTATGTAGTGATGTTTGCAAAAGCATTTTATATTTTCACTTTTGAGTCAGATGTAGAGATGGAGCCGTGTGACTTAATGCTAAACTTTTGTTCGTTTTTTTTATTTGCATGTACATTTTATCTGGCTTTTATTTCTTGTTGCACTTGTTGTATTTTAGCTGATACTGTAATAAATAATGTCCATTGGCTAGACGTACAAATGAAATTCTATTTTTTTTTTTACTTCTGTACACAACAGGAAATAGAAAGTCTTGATAGCAGATGTTTATCAGCTTGTTCTGTTTTCTTATTTTTTTTATTACAGCTTGTCTTTTTAAAGCAGGGCAACCGGTGAAAATGTGAGAGATAAGCAAACACAACTAAGTCAGTGCATCTGTGGGTAAAGGAACAAATGCTCCAAAACTTGTTGATATTTTAGTGATTAAAAGGTAAACACAAAGAACCTTTCTTTGTGGAATATCAGCTGATAAAATCTGATCCAGTGATACAGAATTCACAAAGGATTTGTTGTGCACAAGGTGATACAAGGGGAATCAAGCATCTGAAGCTGATGAAAAAAGTCCACTTACTGAGTCTAGACTCCTGAAGGCTGTCTAAATATGAAATCACTTGAATAATAAATTGAGCCTTTGAAATGCTATTGTCCCTTCAGTGTGACTTTGGAGCAGTGTAAAGGTCCACATCCATTTTTTCTTGTGGGAAAAGAAAAACTGGATCCTTGATTAGAGGCTAAAACATGGTACCAGATGAAGTAGCAGGTCATTACTGCTAAAGCCACCTTATCTGTCACAATCTAGCTAAGATACTGTGACTCATAGACATGTTATGCTGTAGTATCTTGGGGATCTGCTTGAGCTGGAAAACCATCCATTATGAAAACTTTTTTTATTGGATTTATGCCTTTTTGGGTAGGAAAAGCAGAAGTTGCAGTAAAATATGAGCGTTGTCATAATCAGCTAAATTATTCCATTGTTAACAGATTTATTTACCCCTACAAAATGATTTCATGCCATTTAGCAGAAATTAGAACTTGGTCTGTTTCACTTATTACCCTATTTCATTTTGACTTCTACTGAGATTTCTTTGGATTCTGACTTGACAGGTTAAACCATAATGGGTCAATTACAGAGGTTCAATTACCTTCCATGACACGTTTCATTGCCAGCAGTCTCGACCAGATGAAACATTGAACACACCGGATGAAAAGAAAACTCTATAGTCAGACTTTAATGTTAAATACATTGAAGACAAGACCATTTTAGTAACTAAGTCATTAGAAAGTTTCCCTTCTTTGGGATTCAGTTGAATTGGCCTAGAATGATCCTTTACTTAACTCTTGGCATTCATGCTAGCCCTGCCAGTACCACCAACTGTGATTTGGTCTTAATTAACTTTCTTTTGTCTGCCTATTGCTTAGTTTGAGTTCCTGCATGCATTGAAGTACATCTTGTGCTTGAAGCATTTTTCTTGTTGTCAGGAATGCAACTTTATTTCTGTTTTTCTTCTCTGTGCCCCACCCAGAGTCAGGCCATGCGAATCGTCCGGACCGTCGGCCAGGCATTCGAGGTTTGTCATAAACTGAGTCTGCAACATACACAGCAAAATGCAGACGAAAAGGCGGACTGCAACGGGGAAAAGAGTGGCAGCAATTCATCTGGTACACACACACACACACATACACCCACACACACACACACAGACATACACCCACAACACATCCACAAATTCACAGATCCTTATGGATCTCTTTTATAGCAAGAGACACTTTTCTTTTTTTTTTGTAAAGTTGATCAATATTTAAAAATACTGCTTTCACTTTTTTATGGCCTGTATGGAAAGCAATCTTACTGCTTGCCTGCATAGTGCTTATAAAATAATGAAGTCATATTGAACAAAAGAGCTATAGAGTTCAGGGTCAGTATTGGCCGAGTGCTGAATTTTAATCAAAGTTGTTGAAAGGCTTACATGTGTTTACAGAAGCACCTTGAAGTAAAGTCATGTTAAGAATTAGAAACATGTCATGTTTCTTGGGTTTGTCTCACAAAAATTATAACATGCTGTTGTCTTTCAAAATCTGGTTAAGGTTAAAATGATTAAAGAGCAATATCTTTATACTATAACTAAAATATGTAGGTCATATCTAAAGCAGTATTTAGAGCATTCTGTCGTTACTTTTTAACCTTGAGGAGGAGACGAGCTGTCTGAGGTCATCAGATCGGTTGTAATATGACCTGGTCAGAAGCTCTGGCACCAGCTAGTCTGTTTATCCATATCATTCATCACTCGCTGATAAAGGTCTGACCCAGAGTGGTCTACTTCACTATAAAGCGCTTCTGTTTCTATCATGTCTTCTTCTCTTCACCAAAGGCCAGACACTGTTGTAAATGCTCCCTTTAAAAATAACAAAAGGGATTTTCTTCAGAGGAATTCTCCTATTGTATTCCCTACTGTATTCCCCTTGGATCATTGGATCCTCTCTGTGTTCCAGTTAGAACCTGGAAATCTAGAGGAAAATAAAAACAAGCAGAAGCTGTTTCCTAGAGTGTGCTGAGCAGAATTTCTTCACTTGGTATAACTAATGACATTTGTATTCACATAGAGGTTTTTGGTGATTTTTAGGCTTTGTTTGTCCCCAAAAATACCACACGGAGAATAAAAATTGATATATTTCTATGATGTTTTTGCCATAGTGTTAATATGGATCTGAAATTAAGAGTTTAGTCAATTTCCGTCTGTGTCAGCTATTATGGTGTCTCCTAAACTGTTTTAAAAGGATTATAAAAGTTTCAGCTATGTTGGTAGTGTAAAATAATGTTGCCAGTGTGACGCAGAGTCCATAGTCCAGTTTAGTGTTCAACAGTTTGTAAAACTCTGTTCCTCTTTTAAAGATAAATGTCCTGATTCTGACAAAACAGATGTGATACCAGCAGCTATGCATATGTCCTCTTGTGCTGCCTTATTTATTTTGGTTCGGCTGTGGGCTTGGCATATCTTGCTTTTGTTAGGCTATATGTCGCGCCTTAAACCATAATACTGCAACATGAATTACCAAACTCTTTTGGGCTGGTCTTGAAGGATTTAAGCTGGAGAGGTACAAAAATGTATTATTGTGTGTTGGTTATACTGCAGAAATTCAGCGTGCAGGCAAGGTTACCCTAGGAAGACATTGAGGTAAGGGTATCCCTTTTGAAGAATATAGAAATATTGTGATCTGTTCCAAAACATGCCCTTCAAGAAGCCCAGAAAATGTAAATACTCTCTACAAGGCAGTACATTTGTAAAATTTAGTGTTGATATAGTGTATCAAAGTTTTACTAACAGATTCTGTTTAAAATAGTGATAGTTAACACCATGTTGTTGTACTCATGTTCCTGGACTTCTTTCACTACCTAACCGTCTTCAGCTGACATTAAAAAAAAGCAAACTGTATCCTCGATGAGATCCAGAGTTCTCTAAACCTGCACCACAATAAATCTTATGTCTTTAAGTACATAGAAATATGTGAAGATGAATCCTGAAGACCATGTTAATCTTCTGCCTTTTTGACAGGTAGTTGATTGTTTGGATAGGAGGGTTCATAAATCTTTTGGATATTTAAATGGAAGTCGGAGTCACTCAAAATATCTAAACCTGTTTTTATTGACTGTCTTGTGATTCAGATATTAAAATGTTAGTGATGTAGCTAATATTACATGAAACAGGAGCCCAATGTGTCATTTTAGCCTTTTAGAAAATAGGTCATTATCTGGTCACAGAATCCTTTAGGCACTGCCAGAGGGGTACCTAATCCTGACATGGTGAGGAAGGTGATACTTAATCAATTTTCCAAATGATTTTTGTCAAAGAGATCATTTACAGCAAAATAATCTGCCTGGGCTGACTATCTCTTATCCACTGCTTAGTTTCTGGGCAGGTTGGGTTTTTCCCGTCGCCCTGCGGCCTACGGCTCAACGTGAGCTCTGAGAGAACGGACATGGAGATTTAGCAGAAGAAAAGTCCACAAACTCTGCTCTTTAACCACAGTCATTCCAGTTATTACAGAGCAGAGCACCAAAGTGTTATCTTCAGAACCCCAAACCAGCCAGAGGCATACTCATATTTCACATGCTGATGAGCCCAGATCACCCACGCTCTTTGATTGTACAGCCACACAGATGTAAGAAGACCCCACATACATTCAGAACGAACCCTGCTACATACACTCACATTCGCCTACTCAGTGTATGAAATAACACAAGAACTACCGTGCAGAGCCAATGAGCTTATCTGGAGAACTAATTATCCCAGCAATGAAAGGAGAGGGGATAGAAAAGCAGAAGATGGCGGATTAGAGAATTAAAAAGGGGGAAGGAGCCGAAAAAGAAGAAAATGCATTTTCCAAGGAACCAGCTGAACAAAATGCGATGAAATGTAAAGTTGATTAAAGAGGAGGAGAGGGAATGGAAAACTGGGTTAAGCAGTGGAGAGATGAGAAGAAAGTAGATTAAATTTCATTTTCAGAGGACTTTTTTTTTTCCCCAGAAGTAAAACAATACTAGAGACAGAGTCAGTCTAAGACTAAACAATGCAATCTTGGTAAAGTTTTTAATAAAGTACAACACAAGAAATGCTTAAATTTTTCATTAGTATTAATACACATTCATCAAACTGATATAACTGTTTATACAATACTTGACATTTTAATTGTTTCTTTTATTGAACCACATTTTTAACCGAAGTCTTGAGACTCAATAATGAGAAAGAATACAGAAAATATCCATGTTAGAATCAGGAAAAATTATTTTTCACCACTTGATTAGTTGTCAGCGAAAAATAAATGTGCAGTTTTAGCTTTTTATTACTGAATAGTCCATTTTGGTCTTTTTCTCAAATGTATTGACTGTTCTTCAATGCTTTATTGAATTGGTGCTAAATCCAGGTCTTAAGTGCTTGTGTAAAAGAACAGGCAGGGTATTCCCTGGCCAGATCCAGCTCTGTGCCATGACATGGTTCTTGTTCTTAGACCTTAATTTTAGTTTAGGCTAAAGCTGCTGGGAAACCCTCCAGGCCTCAAACCTCCAGCTACATTTCTCTAGATATAGAAAAGAAAAGTCCTTACGTTGTATACTCGTTGTTTTAGGCGTTAAAAACATCAGTTTTCTATTAAATTTGATGGAAAACGGTTTAGCAAAGAGTTAGATAATTATGAGGAAAAGGCACAGATCTGACTTTTTTATTTAATTTAGTCAGTTTATTTAGTGGCAATTAACCAGTGTCTGAAATTACTTTGCAAGACGAATAAATCTGATTTATGTAGAAATATATTGTGAGTAAGGTCAAATGACATTAAAATATATGATTTCAAATTCACAGATTTTAGTTTGATTGTAGTTATAAAACAATGCAGTGCATCAAGTAATTATTGGTTAAAGTTTTTATAGTCCAACTAACTGGGCTCATTGCATAGATTTACTCACTTTGCACTAATCCATCATGGAAATTCATGTTCGGGCAATTCACAGTTGTTTGCATCGAGCATTTAATGCAGCAATCCCTCCTGAAGATGTAGCTTTAAGCACAGAAACTGATAGTGACCATGCCAAAGGTGGCCTGCATGTCTGTATTGATTCAAACAATCTCCATACAGACAGATCAACAAGCGAAGTTGTAAAAGTCAAAATAAAAATAAAAAACTTCAGTAAGATTTTTTATCCACTTAAAATGCAAAACATAATGCAGACTTTTCAATCGTCACTATAGGTCGACATTTATTCATATCTGCAAACGTGTGTCCTACAATTCACTAAAGCTCATTAAGAATTCATATGGTTTTAATTAGCCATATTAAAATAAACACCAGGAAGACAAGTACATCAATTGATTGGTTGATTTATAAATGTGGAATTTTAAACCTGGTGCAACAATGTGTTTGGTTACATTTCTGATGAACAAATATAATGAACAGTTACCAATGCTTTAGGTATTTTAGGAAGAAATCTACAAGGACACCCAGCAGTCAGTAGATGTTTAGAAAAAAATATGGAAATGCTGCACATATGCAATGTTTGTTGTGACAGCCACAACCTAGAAATTTTAGTGCTACTTATGTTCAATGATACTGATAACAGAGCTTATACATAGAAACCCTCTAAATTATGGCCAAAGCTTATTACAATACGTTCCTTAATTTCAGTCACTTATTATAATTCCAGTTTCGATATGAATTATTTAAGAAACCCTCTGAAAATCTGCCAAGAAAGCCCCCAGCAGTTTCCTGTACAAACCTGGGGGGGGGGGGACAATTGAAGTATTTCATCATTTTAATTGTAATTATTGTTTAAAAAAAATAAATCCAAACCATTTCTAATTTGAGCTCTAAGTTGAACAAAATACACATTTAAGCAGGTAGTTCTCTCCCTCCTCATATTTCTCCGTCCACTGGTTATTGCATTTTTTACAGTTTCTCTTTTATTGCCTCCTTTTTTATTCTTTAATGTGTACAAGAAGACAAGCACACATTTCTATAATAACAAGTCTATATAATAAAATAGAAAAAACAACTCATAACTAACTAAGAAAATGCCAGATAAAGACCAGCAGGCAGTTCTTAAACTTTAAGTAGTTAAACCGCTGTTATGCTGTTGGTAGCTTTTAAAACAAGTTTTTTTATTTACCTATCTTTTTTATCCTCCTGTTAAGATCTCTGCCCACTTTCTCTCTCTCTCCGCTACCCTGGCACAGCGAATGTTGACAACACTAGTAATGCATCCTGACGTGACAGCAAAGATCAGCTCAATCAAAACTAAATAAATCAATTTACACAACCCATAATATCACAGGATGGCTGACTTTCTGCTTTCTATTGTATGCCAGCTGTTATGTACATGCTGCAAGCTTCACTCAGCTCTTGAAGAAGCACATTGATATGTTGCTTATAAGCATCACGCCTTCTACACAGTCTACCCCCACTCTTTTTCTAATTCATCAAGCTCTGAATTTAAAGACGTTTGCTAGGTTGAAGTGGTCCAAAATGGGACATTTAGAAACCTTATAATGGGTGCTCATTTTGTAGCTAAAACTTAGCACACTCGGACTTGGCCTACAGCTGAACGCAGCCTGGCTGCAGCCACAGGCCCTCTTTGTCTATGGTGCACAGTAGGTCACTAATGTTGCCAATGTGTTGCCCCTCTTTCTGAATCAGCTGCACCAAGAAGGTCAGTTAGTGACAAATACTAACAGGATGTAATGCATATCAATCAAAATATCAGAAATGTGTTTAAAAATTATATCAGTTACTGTAAAAAAAAGATTTGTTACAATATATTGTGATAGATTGATATTGTCCAGCCCTACTTTAAACTAGGCATTGCACTGAAATCTGTATCTTTTAACAAGGTTTGGGGGGTTTTAACTTTTTTTAACTCCCCCTTTTTAACTTCAAGCTCCTTTATCCTCCTCTTTACTTTTACATTTAACTTAAATGAACTAGATTTATTGTATTTGAACAAAAATGAGTATGAAAGAAAAATATTAACCTTGTATTGGCGCCTTATACTCTAGTAATAGTTTATAAAATATCAGCTCAAACATATTATCAGTCAGTGAGTTAGCTTTACATAAAAATCTGAACATAACCGAGGGTCACCGTGTCAGAGTCAGAGAAGAGAAGGCAACTCTGATAGCGGACTAGAGGTGAGGGTTCAGGAAATGGGAAAAAGACGAGTGTAGCTGGGAGCAGGTTATCAAGAGGATTTTGTGGGAAGTCTGAAGCTCCTTGTCAAATTGTTGGAAATTAGGTTTAAGTAGAGGGGATGACTAGAGCTGTTCTTAAAAGGAAGTAGAGGATCAGTGGGAGAGGAGATGGGAGAAAATGGTGGGAGTTTTTACTGCTGGGGATAGAAATAAAGTAGGATGAGTGAGCTAAATTCATACCCTGTTAGTGTTTCAGCTAATAAAAAAAAAAGCTATTTTGAACAATTTTTTATTTTGTTGTTTAGCTGGATTTTTCAAAAACAAAACAGTAATTTCAGAAAGAAATGTAGTTTGTTTTCTTTTTTCATCTTGTCTAAGAGTTCATATTGTAATTTGAGCTGGTGTTCTTTTCTTTATTTTTGCAAAATCTTTGGAATTAGCAGAATGTTAAAGAAAATGTCTGTAATTGTTGAGCAATCTACAAAGGTGATGGTTTTGTAAGATGTAACTTTAAAAGCAAAACAAACATTCAACACTTCAATTGCAAATGCAATCTTGGTTTTAAGCCGAATTTGACCAAAACAAACTCAGATCTACTGACTGTAAGATGACCATTATGCAAATTTGCCTAAAACAGATGATCTTGTACAACGAAAACCTACAAACAACCCCGAGCCACTGTAATAGGTCTGGGAATGGAAAAAATCTGGTTATTAAGGGAGATCAAACTTTCCTGGTCAGGGTCATCAAACTCCACTTTGATCTGTTAAGAAGTGACATCTTGCAGGCAGAAGGTATCAGATTTTACTATTTTTGTTCTAGCAACTGGTCAGGAAGGGTTCTGTAGATAGATGTCATTGAAAAAGTTGCTTTTAAAGAATTATATTTCTGTTGTGGATAAATGCATGGCCACCTCTGAGATAATCTGGTTAAAACAAAACAACAACACTTAAAACATTTGTTTTAATTAACAGGCTTACAACCCCATACATCTTTAATAACATTTTTCAAAATATAAATTGGCACTCTATCATTTCAGTCAAATAAAAGATGCTTTTGTGTAAACACTAATAATGTTTCTCACTGGTATTTATGTGTGTCTACCCATGCGTGCTTGTGTGTACACATAATCATGCCTTCATGTATGTATGCAGGTGTGCGTGCTCATCCACCTGTATGTGTGTGTACTTTATTCGGCCCAGCCCGGGAGTTAACAGGCCCAGAAAAGAAGCCAGCGATCGTTGCTGAGGAGACGGACATTGACGCTGAAGACGTGGTGCAGGTGCCAACGGGCGAGGACTTAAACCTTAACAGAGGAGTGACCGATCTTGACGCAACTTCGAAGACAACAGACCTAAATGAATCTGAAAATAAGGTAAGTAGCACCTAAAAAATGTAAAATGATATGAAAGACTGTGTGCTTTGGGGTAAACACACAGTATGCATTGGGGGCCTCATTTTCTATAAAATGGAAATGAAAGATAGATTTTGGGGTTTTTTTGTAACAAGACTGGTAGGGAATTAAATTTGATTACATTTCCAATAGTTTAGAGTATCTACTCTGGAAGCAAACTCTAGTGACCAATGGTTATAATTTGATTTTAAAATCCTTGACTCTTTTTTGATTATCTGAATTTTTTTTTTCTTTTCTGGCTTTTTCTTTCTGTCAGATCACACATCTTAAATAATCAGTTAGAAAATTCTTGGATTTCAAGTCCAGTAAATGAGCTGCAGCCTTTACAACAATAACCCTAACAGGTGACGATGCATCTGGAGCAAGAATCTGTTAGCAGCATTGTACTGAAATCATTGTTCAATCATGTCAGGTCAGGCTGACTCTAAACTTTAAAGCTCATAACCAGTCTTCACATTTTTTTTATATATGACCTGTTATAGGAAAATTTCTACTGTCACTTTGACAGATGTGAGACTGAAAACTTGATAGGAACATGTTACTTTAGAAGGCTGCTGTAAGAAACAGCATCCCAGATTGTTGCACACTAGTGGAAATGATCCTTAGTGCAATCAGTCATATAAAGTGAACTAATGGGGCAGAGGCAATTTCCTGAGTAAGAAATTGAAGATGGATTTTGTAAGTCACCTTTTTACTTAGTGCTAGGCTTTTTAAAGTCTTTGTTCATGGTGCAGTGTTTCCACTGTTGTTACGTTGAACTCACCCCCGAGCAAGTTAATATTGCATCCCTTTTAAACTTCTAATCATACCATAAATCACAATAGCTGCTATTTAAAGGTTACCTTTCAGGTATAAAATGGCTCTATACATTATGCTTTTATTAAACAAATGGAATTATTTGTTTTTTATTATTACAACATTGTCATTTCTGCTTCTTCATCTTGTCCTCTTTGAATTACTCCCGGCCAAATGCTGACCCAACACACATACATTTGTAACACAGGAGCAAGAACAGGTGAATACAAAACCATACTGGTAGGCACACTTCACAAGATGTCGCAACATCTTGCAATAAAAGATTACATTTTTTTTTTCTTTCATACTCCCCCAGATTTGTGAGGATAACATACAGTAGGAACCATAACTCACCTACAACTATAGGAAATAGCCTAAAGACTGTTTTGTTGCCCCTTACAACATGGTTGGTAGTTGGTAGTTATTGAATTTGGGTTGACAAAGGTTATGCAGCAAACTTTACAACTTTAATTATTAGAAAATAAATTCAGTTCTGAAGTCTGAAGTTACTGCAGGTTTCTTCTGATATTCATAGATCTAGAATTATACATCTGTGCTGGAACATTCTTCCCTGCTAATGGTTGGTTATATTGTCAAAGACAACCTTTTAAACTTATTTTAGTCAAAAACTGATGAAGAGGATGCAGTCTCTCTTCCTCGTCATTTCTCCTGCTTTTCATAATAAAACATCCCCATGCCATAATACCACATGATTAGCTTTAAAAGCCTCTTCTTGGAACCTAAAATACCATTTATTGTTTTGGTTGTTTCTCGTCTCACCCTAAGGCTTTTCTCCAGAACTCATACGCTCTGTCCATTCTTGGAGCTGTATATTTCAGCAGTGCTTGAAATTGTTTATTTCTGGCACAAAGGATCTGGCAAGTTTCCTAACCCACATACTAAATTCTTCTACTTAAACCACAAATTAGTTTTCCTTGAAATGCATCACCATTCAAACTAAATAAACAAGCTTTTTAAAAGGCAAAAATGCTACAAACAAAATGATAATAACTGACATTAAGACACAGGAATATTTTTTATCAAACCTAAAACTTCAACCAAATTTGAATTATGTGGATAGTATCCCAGGATACTAACCTCTTGAAATAACTAGCTAGTTCTGAAATAAAAAGTAGTTCAGCAGAATCATGACTCAAAGTTGTTTATGGCAGAAAAAATACAGGTTTGAGGATATGGGATATTAATTCAGAAATTAGAGCGGATGCATCTATACATTTAAACCTAAGTATGTAATTTTTGCTTTTAAACAATCAACTTATTCCATAATCTGCAATTCAATGTTCTTGATTTAAAAAAACATCATTTTCATTTATATGGATTTTTCTAAGGCAGAACTTTTTGCCTTGGAAAAGGATTTTTTTTTAAAGAAAAAATGTATACCCCAATTTACATAATCTTTTTGTACCAATGATTAGTATTTTTAAAAGCAGATATACCATATGTTGCTTAAGAGTATTTGGTCTCACTAGGCATAGGCCAGTATGAATTCTGATGGTAAGACACATTTCGGCAAAAATATGATTCCAGCTCCATTTTTGAAATGTCTTAATTAAAAACAAAACAAAACAAAGGGTCGAGTTGCATTATAGTGAACCCTATGTTACATCCAACAAATGTTTAAAGTTTTAAAGTAGAATAATTTTTTACATTTCCCACAACACACCCATCAGTTGAATTATTAGCCTTAATCAGTTTCTGATGTAAGGGGAAAGGAACTCTATTCACAGATTCCTACATTGATTGGTGATAAGACATTTTGTGGCTGTAATAAACTACAGTGGATTCCTTTTTTAAACCATCTCTGTGTTTGCGTGTGGCAGGTCTGCAGAAATAGCTCTCACTTTTCAGCAGCTGTCTGCAGTGTGTTGGCATCTGAGCCAAGAAAAGTAATCCAGTGCATATGTTTGTGTTTGTGTGGCCTCATGGTGTAAGAGATTTGATACAGCTCCGTCAGACTGTCTGCTCTCAGGCCTTTGGGAACTCTTCACAAGCATATATTTAAAACTAGGGAAATATGTTAGACACTGTTGGGAGGTTTAAAAGCACAACTGTGTGGTTCAGCTGGCAGAGCAGCATAGTAACTTTGTTTACTCAGTTTGTTTACTACTGTAGTTTAGCAGAGGGGATTTGTGTTTTTGATTAAGGCTAGAGTGGGAGGACAGCAGTGTGTGTCGAATATGTTTCACTATTCTATGCTACTAAGGGCAGGTTCACACTGCTAGAGTTTATGCCAATTTCTGCTCAATATTCTACTTTGCTGGTACTTTTTTAACAGTAGAAGCGCAAACACTTGCCTGATTCTGTCACACCGTTGCGCACTGCACTCCCAATGATCAAAGGTAAACTAACAGAATTCCATAGGGGCTTTTCTTTCTCTGACATGTACAACACACACACTGGCATGCAGACAAAAAGTCAATCAAAATAAGACCCGCTTGAAACAACCGTTTGATTTTACAATGAATTAAAACAGTGCAAGACCAAACTATTTCAGTAGCATTTGCCTCGTTATCCAAAATGACGTCAGAGCTCAAATGAACTTATTTCAGTGTCTGTTTATTTTATTACTTGTGATGTTTACTCATTGATGGGTCCTTGCTATTAAGTTTGCTGCACAAAAAAAGAATGTTGTCAGTTCTGCATTAATATGCTTCTCCTTTCATTGATCTCAATTAGGGCTGCATCAATTTATCGGATTAATATTGATTAATCAATTATTGAAATAATCATCAACTGATTTAGTAATCGATTAATTGTTAAAATGAGTATAGAGACTCAAAAACATTCCTTTAGCTGGTGGAGTGACCCACTTAGAGCAGTAATTATACCAAGATTGTGAAAAAAATACATTAATATTTTGTATTTAAGATAAAAATCTTGCTTGTCTGTCAATATGCTCTATCCAGAACTCCTCAAGTGGAATAGTTTTAGTTTCACCTGGTTTAATTTCACAAAAAGTCTTCTTTTTTTAACATTTTGCTATTGATTATTAATCAATTAATAAAAATATAATCGACAGATTGATTTGCAAAATAATCAGTACTTGCTGACCTAATCTCAGTACCTGTAGATAAAGTCTGTTCAGCTAGCTGCACTTGATGCCAGGATAGCAAGAAGGTTACACACTATTGGTGCTAGGTTCAGGCACCTTTCGCATGATCTTTCTATCACACCAAAAACAAGCGTTCTTTGGTGTCTTCAGCTTGTATTATTAAAAAATAGCCGTTATCTGGTCATCCTTATATAAATTTGCTCAGTAAGAGACAGAGTTGATTATTAATAAGATATGAAAAATAACTTTCCTTCATCCAGTTACTTTTTCTTCTACTTACCCGCACAATTGCTTATTTATTTATACCTGCGCCTGTACCTGTAAAATAATACATCTTTTGTTTCTACATGTAGCTTAAAGTTGATACCCAACCTCAGTGTGGTGCAGGACTCTAACCTGATCACAGATCCTTCAGTAGTGAGATATCCAGTTTGACAGCTAGATGTTCTGAGTGAGCAGTGTGATGGGCCTGCCTGTGGTTGAGAGAACACATACACCAAAACTCCTCCATCCCTGAATTTTTTTTTTCATTGTGTTTTGTAAGTCTTGCGTTGTAAGGCCGCACTTTTGTGAAGCATTAGTTGTTTTTCTAAGGCAATAAAATGTATTGATGAAAATAGCTAGATGCATAACAAAATTTTGATGCATATAGAACAGTAATGGCATGCCTTGAATGCCCTACAGTAGGTCTGTTGATGACATAAAAATGACTTCCCTTGACACACACATCTTGCAGAAATATTGGTAAAGGAAAAGGAAAAACTACCTTGGTTAATGCGTAAATGTTCCCAAGGAGAACAATTAACTTTTTGTCTTTTTACCAACATGTAATGAGACCCTCCTCCACCCTGAGAAAGGGCAGAAAGAGCTGAGCTGAACAAGCTGATCCCTCCGCCATCTACGCTAATGAACTGTGTGGAACTCCGTGAGAAATTCAGGTCAAGTTTGTTCTAATGAATGGCAAACCAAACAGAACATAGTCAAGTGTGAAACACTGGACTAAGTCTGCCAACTCTGTCTGTAAACTCCACCCAGACTGTAAAGTCAAGCCAAGAGTCTATGGTTTACAAAAAGCATGTTTACCCTAAAAATAGGCCAGAAAACTACAACAAACAAGGAAACTTTTAAAGGAATCAATGTTACTCTGCCAGGAAAAAATAGCCTTGGGTTTGGACTGGACTATCTTTATGTATATGTAAAATATAATATACACTTTTAAATCAGTTATTTAATTATGTACATGTATGTACATTCTAATGTTATCTATTGAGAGAATTTAGATCAGCATTTTTCATTTTTAACTATTTCTGAGCAGTAATTAGAATACAAAGCCCCAAGCTTAATATCTCACAGAACACCAATGAATCATGATCCAAAAACTGAAATACTGTGGCAAAAACACAACAAATGCATTATTGTCCACTTAAATAGACAGCCTAGGCAAAGAACACATTAATCAGGTTACGAATTAAACACCATTCAGATGATTAAACTGTTATTTATTTTCTAGAATTTTAATTTACTTACTTTTATGTGTTTTCATGTAATGTAGATTTTTTTTCTAAATGTTTTAGTCAGTTTTATACTTGTATGCACTTTTATTAAGGCTTGAGGTTGCCCACAGCTTCATGACCTGTCTTGAGTCCCAGCTCTGCCGCAAAACCAAGCACTTGAGTTGTTTAACAGTCTTTCAATATCAATAATTCTACCTTTATGGGAGCTTTACATTACTCTCTAGATTAAAAGCAACGTGCCGTGAAATCTCTGAAACAAGCCTTCGACACTGACCTCAGCTATCAGGTCACTGATTGAATCATGAGTCTGTATGTGACATTTTATCTCACCTGAGTATATTCACCATATGTTGGTTTTCAGCTTTTTCTTTCAAAACGTTCTCACCTTGATAGATTAAATGGTAAAAGGTAAGCCATGGCAAGTGAAGGAATGTATCTGTGAATAAGATGTGGGTGTGCTTGCAGGGCTGCTGTGTCTTTGCATTAGCAGCCATTTATATGCATTTTCAGTGGTGAGGAGAGGGATTCGATTCACTGCAGGGGCTCTCTGGAAGCTCATGAAAGGGAAAGCAGTCTGTGAGTGTTAAAGTTCATTCTCTTCCTGTCAGCTTCCATTAGACTGACAAATCCCTCAGTGGCCCACGTTCAGACAGTCCCAGGAGACTTAGACAGCGCACATCAATCCTACCTTTCACTTTGCGTCCATAGATTGAGTCAAGGTGTTTTATTTTTTTTCAATGGGCTCACCTTTAGGCTCAGGAACAGTATTACTGCAAAACAAACTGGAATGTAAAAAGTCAAAGCTTAGCGATGCATTACACATTTCACTTTTTCTGGTATGCAAGACATACTTATTGAATGCCTTAATGAGAAGTGAACACTATGCAGGCAAAGAGAACCAGCTCATGACACAATATGCCGGCCTGATGTTAAAACAGAAGCTATGATATTATTTATCCCTGACATGCTAACAAAAATAAAATTTCATGAAGCTCTATCAATCTCTCGACATTACAGCTAAACACAGTGGTAAGGAACTTCCCAATTCCGCTTTAGTTTAACCTCTTAAACCCAGCCAATTTTGGGTAATCCTCGCCTATTTTGCTCATTCAAATGGAAAAGCAAATAATTGAGGAACTGTAAGCCCAAATTCCATGTGTGATACACCATTTGAAAGCTGACACATTCTAGATCATCTAAAGGATGACCTGGTTGAGATATTCTGTCCCAAACACAGTTTTTATAAGAATAGGTTTTGGAAATTCTTTCAAGCCATTTAATAATAGGGATTATCCACTACATATTTACAATAGATACTTACTAATATCACTCACATGTTGCAAAACTCAGTATCTTCAGAATGCTGCAAAATACCATCACATTTTATCACTTTTACCTACATGTGAACATTTCAATGCAATAATTTCTCATTCAGCTCACTCTCCAGTGAGATTATATTATTTACTGTATATTCATTTTGTTGAAATAGAAAGAAAGTTCAATCCAACTGGAGGCGACCGGGAGATCAGGATTTTACCACACTGTGCGCTGTTCCTCATGGGAAATGCTGTCTCCCTTCAGGCCAAACAATACAGCATTTGTCCATTGTGTGGAGCAAAAATTGACCAAAACATCAAGTTCTTTATAACTGCTCTAAGGGTGATTAGATGATTAAGTTCAAGGATACCAGGGACAGAATATCTGATGGCCTTTGTACCAAGCTTTGAATGTATAAATTAAATATTAGAGGTAAAAAGTCCTAAGAGCACAACTTGTGACTTTACTGTATATTATTATTGTATTACTTTACGTGATATAAAATTTGACAATGATTGCAGAAGTATCTTGATTAGTTGGAATTAGGCATAAAGGGGTCATAGAATGCAAAATCGAGTTCACATTGTCATAGATGAATAACGATAGTTCAGTGGGTGAACTGAACGTACAGAGAAGTCAAAGCCCCATCGTCACCTTTCTCTACAAATCCCACAATTCTAAACTACCACCATAAAACGGGCGAATTCAAAAGAAGCCTCATGTTGACGTCAATTCAGGGATGTTGCCTTATTGGGTTCTGGCCTGTACTTTTGTCACGCCCCGAAATTGACATACAGACCAGCCCACTGGTTCACTATCGTAAATGCAGTGTTCAAGGCTGCATGGAGAAAGGGGAATATTTTTACAGTCGTGCCAAGGATCCGAAGACTCAACAGGCATGGATTATTTTTGTCTATCAGAAAATTGCTGCAAAGTTTTGATGCTCACAAAAATCCCAGATGATTTTGAAATTTCTCCCCAGACTTTTTTTTAGGTATGAAAAGTAGGTCATGTCCGGGAAAAAGAGGACGTCTGGTCACCCTACCATATCAAGAATTTAAGGCTTCAGTGAGTGACTGCTTGTTGCTATGATGCTCCTTTGCTCAGCAGCATCACTCGTTGTAAACCAAACAATCAGCGCACAGCTCATCTAAATATTCATGAGCATGCCATAAAAGAAAGAAAACCTGTCGCTTCATTCTGAGGCTTATAACTAGGTTTGCATTAGGGCTCATAGAACAGCAAATATGCCATTTTCAGCCCAACCAATGTTACACACCCTATTCAGAGACCTAAAGGACCAGCACCAAATACCCTATATAATCATTTTATGACCCCATTAATTAAAAAAAATTATCTCCAGTAACTGATTTGTAGGTTAATTTTTATTTTAAAAAAGTACTGTCTAATTGAACTATGGAAATAGAACCAAACCTTGTTATGTGTGTAGATGAAATAACAGAGTTGATACAAAATTGGTTAATGATAGGAGTGTCTATGCTGATGTGGGCTTATTTCACCTCTGCCTTGGTGTCATATAGATTAAAAGGCTGGTTATACAAACAAAACAAGCCGGTAAGGCACCAAACAGGAGATACGCATAGTGTAGAGTGGATATAGATTGATCAATCAAAATCCTCCTGTCTGCTACGATGTCTGCGGTCACCTAAAATTTTGGAGAGGTGCAGCAGAGTGTCTGCGAGGGGGCGGGGACGTCTCCGTGTTCACCGCGACCCGTACGCAGATGACCTAGTTTCAAAGTATAAATCAGCCTTAAGGACCAAGTTGTTGCTCAAGGCTTAGGAAACGTTTATGGAATAGCAATGGTTTTCGATCGAAAGCCAATGTTTTCCTTTGATGTAACTGAGAAAGCTGAAGGTAGGTGTGCTTGCATTTAAGGTAAAGCTCTATAACAAAAACTATAGAAAGGTTTTTGCCTCTGGCCCACTTTCAGGCAAGTACAAGCTCTGTGATCTATGAGTGCAGCGCTACAGGCAGACAGCCCCCCTACTCACAGCTCTATTTCCCAGTCTTTTCCTCACATTCCATCATTAGTGTTCCTTGATGGATTTAGACCTGACATTGACAAGATTAATGAACAAGATTACCCCTCCAAAGGCTCATAAACCTCTGTGTTTGTCTTGATTTGTTGTTGTACTTGTTGAGAAGTCAGAGGTGTTACATGATAGAACAAATTAATGTCAAGATTTTAATTAATAGCAAATATCTTAGTCTTAATATGATTAATTGTATATTGCTGATAAATTATACAGAATCTTTTCTCCAAGTTGGCTGACCTAGTCATCTCTTTAAACGAACGGAGGCCAAGCAGATGGTCCGGGGCACACCAAGTTTGCTCTGTAAAGATAATGTCTGAGAGTGGGTTTAAAAATGCCTCGATCTCCCCGTCAATGACTGAAAGAGTTGGTTAAGGAGATGTAGATGTTAGCCTCTCAGCTGAGAGTTGGCTGGGCTTAATGAGGACATGAAATAAGATTGGGGAAAAATGCATTTTTGAAATAGTCAGAACCTGCTTGGCTTTAAGAAAATTCATATTGCTGCTTTAGCTTTTAAATAAATAAAACAGAAACCCCAAGTGGAGGAGTTTAAGTATCTCGGGATCTTGTTCACGAATGAGGGAAGAAGGGAGCGGGAGATCGACAGGCGGATTGGTGTAGCGTCTGCCGTGAAGTGGGCGCTGTACCGGTCCGTCATGGTGAATAGAGAGCTGAGTCAAAAAGCGAAGCTCTTGATTTACCGGTCGATCTACGTTCCTACCCTCATCTATGGTCATGAACTCTGGGTCATGACCGAAAGAACGAGATCGCAGATACAAGCTGCCGAAATGGGTTTCCTCCGTAGGGTGACTGGGCTCTCCCTTAGAGATAGTGTGAGAAGCTCGGTCATCTGGGAGGGACTCGGAGTAAAGCCGCTGCTCCTCCACTTTGAGAGGAGCCAGTTGAGGTGGCTCGGGCATCTGTTTAGGATGCCTCCTGGACGCCTCCCTGGTGAGGTGTTCCGGGCATGTCCCACCGGGGGGAAGACCCAGGACACGCTGGAGAGACTATGTTTCTCGGCTGGCCTGGGAACGCCTTGGGGTTCCTCCTGAGGGGCTAGAAGAAGTGGCAGGGGAGAGGGAAGTCTGGGCCTCCATTCTTAGGCTGCTGCCCCTGCGACCCGACCCCGGATAAGCGGAGGAAGATGGATGGATGGATGGATGGATGGATGGATGGATGGATGGATGGATGGATGGATGGATGGATGGATGGATGGATGGATGGATGGATGGATGGATGGATGGAAAACCGAAACAAAGGCATATGTGTATTCTTTTGGGTTTTTAGGTGCCACTGTCAATCTGGAAGAACTCTCTTGTTTGCACATTTGCACTGCACAAGGTTCTGGAAAAACAGCTTGTAGCTCATTAGCAGGATTTGCCCACGTACACCTCATAAAGGCAGACTGAATTTCAAACATGTTTGATTTTTCTCCAGACCTTATGATTCCTGATCAGGAGGTGGTCATGAGAGGACGATTGCCCCTCGATACCTCCTGTATACTACATCACACAGGCCGCAATATGATGCATACTGTAAACCTGACCCTATTCAACACATTTGTGCACAACGGGAGAATAGCCCAAAAAATTTGAAAAATTATACAGGGTTAGAGGGAGTTGTTGAAGGGTCAGGGACACACCTTTAATGTAACAACAGAAGGAACCCTGCAATGGATGGTGGATTCACATATGAATGGAAAAAGGCAAAAGTATTTTGTGATAAGGTTTCCATCATGCCCTCTCTATTTGTACTGTAGAGCAGAAACCTATTTAGTTCTTCTTACTCCTAAATTAAAAAAAGAAGCAGAGACTCTCCACAATAGACGCTTTTTTTTTCCTTTTCAGACTTAGACAGAGACTTATCTTTTCAATACCCAAGCAGGTAATAAAAAAGCAGTCCCTTGGCTCTTCAGACTTCAAACCCATAAGGGTTTTATGAAACTGTTCATTGACTCTTTATTAAAGGGAATCAGCATGCTACTAACTTTGTCTTGAAGCCCTTTGAATTACTAGACTTAATCTCTTGCTGAGTGGGAGCGCATGTCTGTGTTTAGGGGTTTTAGTTGTGTCTGTAGACATGTAAAGTTCTTATAGAGCTATAGTCTGCCCACTGCCAAGGACTCATTTTGGTGAAAATACTGTTATTGTACTTAACCTACCCTTTTTGTTATGTTGTAACTTAATAATAATAAAATAAAACTTTAGCTTAAACAGAAATAAGTCTATTCTATATTTTACATATTACGGTAAGTTTTTATTTATGGTTTCTCACCTTTAGATTTATATTACTGACTCTTCTAACTGTGTCCTAGATGCTGTTTTCTGATTCACTTAAATTTGCTTACTGACATTTGAGATTATCTTCAGCTTTATTTTCAGGTGCTATGATGCTTAAGTTGCATTTTTTATTTGGGTTTCCAGTGTCAAGAATCTAGAGAGATATTGAATGAAAATGTACTAAAATGCATCCTTTGTTATCCTGAACGACTGCAAAATAACTTAATAAAAATCACCTGTAAATAAGTACAAGATTTTAAAGGTAACAAGAAGGCTGTTTTGTAAATAGAAAAATCCTTAAGGGGCCGAAGAAAAGCTGATATTACCTGTGCAGCTTTAAGGCATGATACTGTGTGCATTTTCAGAAAACGACCACCTGTTGCTTCTCTAGAGATTGAAATTGGAAAGGAAATGAGAAGGCTTCTCAGAAAATCCCTGCCCTGCTATCTGCCTTTTTTTTTCTTTTTTTTTTTTTTTTTTGTCCACATCAGAGTAAGAGTCTCTCTTGCCTGATAAGAAAAAAATTTGTTTGATTGACCAGCACACCTATAATGAGAATCAGTATTATATGAATTTAAATTGAATAGTAAAGCAACTTTATTCTGATTACATATAAAATTTGTTCATCCAATAGAATATCTGTTTTCATTTGGTAATGAAGAATTAAATCTCCTTATAAAATAACATTTTCACTGACTTTGTTCACGTCACTAAAATGAGTTCCTGCAAACATTGAAGTATATTTATTTTGGTTATAGCAATAACCTTCTCAGTATGTGGAATTTATTCAAGGCAATGAGGGTCAGGCTTTTCATCAGACCTGACCATTATGCTTAAAGAGGTTAGTCATCACAAATCACAGTGGTAGAAAGAACCCTACACTTTATTTTTGCAACTCTAAGGCACAGCAGAAAGTAATTAAAATGGTACTGTAAGCAAAGCAACAGAAACTAAATAAATCCACATGTTCAAAAAAGAAACCTACATAACAGCACCCTAAATCCACATTTGAGTAAAGATTTTTTTTTTGTATTAAGCTTTTGGGTGAAACCCAGTTTTGTTTTCAGATAATTTAGTTTTTGTAGAGTTTGTAATTGGTTTGACTTTTAGGGGGAAAAAACTTTTTTTTTAAACCAAGCCTTGCATCTTCTTTAAAAAATGTCGCCCTTTTCTGACTCCCCGAAAAAACAGCACAAGTCTGGCTTGATTAAAGGCACTGTGTAACTTTTAGCCACTAGGGGCGCTGGACCTGTAACTGCCCATATTTTGCTTCTACTAAACATCGTAAATAATAACAAAGAAATATGACTGTATACTAGAAGCAAAGTGTTAACTTACCTGTCTAATAATAAGGTTGACAAAAGAAATTTTTTTTTACATCCGGCTTCTTATTTCAATATGTGCCAACGAATAAACTCCTTTCCAAAATCGACTCATTTTTCCTAGTGCACGATCCCTTTCACGTTTTCTCTTTTAAACCTCCTCAAAAGGTTTAAACTTTTTCCTTGCATCAGCCATGACCAGTAATCGAGCAGGTGGAAAAATAGAGCAAAAGCCTTAGCTCCATGACTATATAAGAGCCTGTGGCCGTAAAGCGATACGTTCTTCCAGGTCACATGACCTGGCCAACGACAGTGTGTCTTTTGACACACAGAGTCGGTATTTTAGAAATACCGACTCTGTGATAGTGTGAAGCATTGGCCTGAGGAATCATTTAGAATAATTCATGTGACTCAACTCTATAGGTCACAAAGTCTGCTGTGTGCCTTTAAGAATGTCTGCTTTCATTTATAAATGTAAAAGCTGGATTCACAACAAGAGGAGAAAAATGTGAAAATGAAAAACAACAGGTAATATTCAAAGGTAATAAGACTCTTAGGAACACGTTTATTAATGTTTTTATTTTTATTTCACTCATCAAATATTTCTTGGTATGGTATGTCTTTATTTCAAACTTATTTTTTGATTTTTATTATTATCTAACGGTATTAAACTGTATAAAATTGTTATGAGTCAAACAAATGCATTGTAAAACTTACAGCAAATCTAAAATAAAATGTTTTCTTGTCTTGAAAAGGATAAAAGGCTAAAAGAAATTTGGGACCCTCATTCAGTCAGGGAAACCAGAAAGTAAGTAAGGGTGACAGATATACCCCTCACTTAAAAATAAGTTCCTCTGTTCTGCTGTTCCAATTCATTTACTTTAAAGGTTAGTGGTATATTATCAAGCTACTGGCAGAGGCTCTGAAGAATGATCCTGCACGCATTTTTTTCAAGAGCCCTTGATAAAGTTGTAAATCTGTATCCGAGGCTGTCTACACTGAGGGAAGTCAGACCCTCACAAGTCTTTCTTCTAGTCTGAGTTTCTGAGTGTGTGGGAGGAAGCAGGCTGTTTGACAGCAGCTAGTGTAATCATGGCTGTGGGTGGAGAAATAACTTCCTTTGGCCCTTGTCAAATATATTTGGTTACCTTTCTTTCTAATGAATCACTTTCTATATAAACAATCCGATAACAAAGATTGCAGTGGCTTACAAGGAATGAATTTGGATATATTTGTGTGGGAATTTTATGATAATAGGAGTCTGAAAGGTGTATTATGAATAATTTTAGTGCTTTGCTGACTTTTATTCAGTTTCAGGGCTAAGTTTCACATTTTGTTAGCTTCTCTGCCCAGATAAGCTTTTACTTCATGAACAACGTTAAAGATTTTTCAACTTCTCTATCTCTTTCTCTCTCGAAAGAGATAGAGACGGGAAAGAGCACATGAGAGAGAAAATAAAACATAACAGTAAAATCAGACACAGAATATATACAGTAACTAGAAGTCTGCTTCCACACTTGTATGAGATTAGAGGAACAGAACACAGACCATAGGAACAAAAAGAAGACTAAAGATTACCTAATTAAACTTAAAAAGCATCAGGAACAGCAAGTATCCCTTAGATATCATGTGTCTTGAAGTCAAAACGTTTGGTAATTCAGCAATATTATGCAGCTTAGTATTTAGTAATAGTCTGTATCAGTGAACATCTGCAACCAAACTCCCGTGGTATGTATGGATAAACACCCTTGTGTATAAAGGATTTTCCAAACTTCTTCAGAAGTAAAATATGCTCAATAGCAGGTGTGGGTGGTTCGAGATTAGCCCTACAGGGCCCTGGGCTGATAAAGAGGCGATCCTGGCCCCCGCATATCAAAAGGTACCCCAGATCACTAGGACGCAAGGAGGGCAGACTAGAGCACCTTGACTCGAGAGGCCATAATGCCAAGCTACCACAGGGCCACGGCAGCGAGCGTGTGTGTTCTGCTGGCAGACGGTCACACCCAAGGAGGTCCCAAGAGAGCCAAGGGGTCTGACGCCCGGCGACGCAGCACCCCCAAGTGGGGACCCTGCAGACCCGGCATCCATCAGGAACGATACAGCACTCACCGAATTACCCAATGCTGCACCTAGAGAACAATTCATCCAGTCTCATCAGAGACACACAGGGCAGACGCTTTTTTAACAGATCCACATACAAATCTTTTGGGAAAAAAAGGAAATCAAATTAGTTTCTCAGGCTTGGTAGTGGTGCACTGGTAGGGATTTTTTAGGGAAAAAAGGACTTTTTAAAGATTTTATTTGAAAGAGTAAAACTTACCAAAGCAATCGAATATATAATTAGAATATATTGTATTAAAGCTTAGAGCCTGATCTTCAAATATTAAAAACTTATTCATGAAGGCAAACTCACAAAGAAGTTTGTGCCAACAGTTTGGGTATGAATTAGTGTTTTGTCTGCTTCCTGAAATCTTTTTTTTTTTTTTTTTTTTTTTTTTTTTATCTTAAAGAATCCACTGATACTCTAAGTCCAAATCTGAACTATCATATCTGCCCTTTTGCTCTGTGTAGATTCTATATTTTAGTTTAAGCTCCTTCAGTGATTTAAAACGACCAGTATAGTTATAAGAAGCTGGTCTTTATTTGGATGGATAGATTTCCATTAATTTCTGTTTCCTCTATGGAATCTTAGTGAAGGAGTTTAAATGTGTTTTCTCTATCTGTTGTGTTTCATCTTATCCCATTTGCTCTGACACTGTTTATCTGTGTCTCTTCCTCTTGCTTCTTGAAATGGCATTTGTTCCTGTCTCACCAGACATGTCATACTTTTTTACTCTCTGTTAATCTGAGTGCTGACTCATCTCATTCATATTTTCACTTACTAAATCTTCTCACTTTGCCTGACAACACTGACAGCTTTGAAGCCAGCTTTTCAATCCTGTGGAACCTCCTTTAGTTTACAGCCTAGCTGTGGCTCAAGTGTCTCACAGTGAACCAGAGAAATAGATTAAAACTCGAAAGAACTTCAACACAAAGGTTTTATTTGATCCTAGGAATACTCTATAGCTTCCTCTCACACATAAACCCTGATATTTTAGAATATTTACATCACTGACTGAGAAACCTGTCAACATGATCTAGCTTTATGGCTGTTTTCTCCTGGGAAACATTAGGATCAGATGTAAGAAATAGGTTTGCAAAAATCTAGGAAGAAAACGTTTGAAAAGACTTATAAAGGATGTATTTATAATTTAATAGTTGATAAATAACGAATCGGCACCTTTGTCTAAAAGGTAAGTCAAAACATTATGTTCAGCTCATTGCTACCAGAACACAAATATGATTGCTGTTGACAACATGGTTTTATCAAAAAGGGGGGGGGACTGTAATTTGCGCTGTGTGTTAACGTGGGATTACTCACAAGTATTGATGTTTTTCTTTGTATCATAAAGGCTGCATCTACAAGATAAAATCCCTGTCAAAGCAAAGCATGACTCATTTAAAGACAAATACCTCTTTTGTTAATTTAAATAAGCTGGAACTTTACAACATATGCAATAAAAACTTTAGCCAGGCCAACTTCACATTGAATTCAAACTGCACTACATCATTTAAGAGAGCAGTGGGCATCCAGGTTTGAATTTCTGAAAGTGTTCATGAATGAGTCAGAAGCAATGCTTCTTTAGGGAGATTTGATCATTGTTTATCATGGTTACATGGTATTAATGTCCTGGGTGTGACGATAACTCCACATTAGCTCCATGTGTCTGATTTAATTGCTGTAACAAATGGCTCAATAAGTGCAGTGCCACCCTAATGCCTGTTGCATATTAAAAATCTTCTGCACTCTGCTCCCCACTGGAAAGGCTTCCAGCTGAAAGATGTCTGCTCACCTGCAGACACTCTTAATTTGGGCTGTTCAGGCTGCTGTGAGAAAAAAAGGAGGGGAAGTGTTCAGGCTACTATGATGGAAAGAAAAATAAACTTATAGTATTTAAAATTAATGAAAAATACTTGTAGTGCAACCCATTGAAAAATTGATTGGCTCATAATACAGGTGCTGGTCATAAAATTAGAATATCATGAAAAAGTAGATTGATTTCAGTAATTCCATTTAAAAAGTGAAACTTGTATATTATATTCATACATTACATACAAACTCATATATTTCAGATGTTTATTTTGTTTAATTTTGATGATTACAAATGACAACAAATGAAAATCTCAAATTCATCATATCAGAAAATTAGAATATTGTGAAAAGGTTCAAAATTGATGGCCCCTGGTGCCACACTCTAATCAGCTAATTAACTCAAACCACCTGCAAAAGCCTTTAAATGGTCTTTCAGTCTAGTTCTATAGGCTACACAATCATGGGGAAGACTGCTGACTTGACAGTTGTCCAAAAGACGACCATCGACACCTTGCACAAGGAGGGCAAGACACAAAAGGTCATCGCTAAAGAGGCTGGCTGTTCACAGAGCTCAGTGTCCAAGCTCATTAATAGAGAGGCGAAGGGAAGGAAAAGATGTGGTCGAAAAAAGTGTACAAGCAAGAGAGATAACCGCACCCTGGAGAGGATTGTGAAACAAAACCCATTCAAAAATGTGGGGGAGATTCACAAAGAGTGGACTGCAGCTGGAGTGAGTGCTTCAAGAACCACCACACACAGACGTATGAAAGACATGGGTTTCTGCTGTCGCATTCCTTGTGTCAAGCCACTCTTGAACCACAGACAGCGTCAGAAGCGTCTTGCCTGGGCTAAAGAGAAACAGGACTGGACTGCTGGTGAGTGGTCCAAAGTCATGTTCTCTGATGAAAGTAAATTTTGCATTTCCTTTGGAAATCAAGGTCCCAGAGTCTGGAGGAAAAGAAGAGAGGCACTTCATCCACGTTGCTTGAAGTCCAGTGTAAAGTTTCCACAGTCAGTGATGGTTTGGGGTGCCATGTCATCTGCTGGTGTTGGTCCATTGTGTTTTCTGAGGTCCAGGGTCAACGCAGCCACATACCAGGAAGTTTTAGAGCACTTCATGCTTCCTGCAGCTGACCAACTTTTTGGAGATGCAGATTTCATTTTCCAACAGGACTTGGCACCTGCACACAGTGCCAAAGCTACCAGTACCTGGTTGAAGGACCATGGTATCCCTGTTCTTAATTGGCCAGCAAACTCTCCTGACCTTAACCCCATAGAAAATCTATGGGGTATTGTGAAGAAGAAGATGCAATACACCAGACCCAACAATTCAGAAGAGCTAAAAGCCACTATTAGAGCAACCTGGGCTATCATAACACCTGAGCAGTGCCACAGACTGATCGACTCCATGCCACGCCGCATTGCTGCAGTAATACAGGCCAAAGGAGGCCCAACTAAATACTGAGTGCTGTACATGCTCATACTTTTCATGTTCATACTTTTCAGTTGGCCAACATTTCTATAAATCCTTTGTTTTTATTGGTCTTCAGTAATATTCTAATTTTCTGATATGATGAATTTGAGATTTTCATTTGTTGTCATTTGTAATCATCAAAATTAAACAAAATAAACATCTGAAATATATGAGTTTGTATGTAATGTATGAATATAATATACAAGTTTCACTTTTTAAATGGAATTACTGAAATCAATCTACTTTTTCATGATATTCTAATTTTATGACCAGCACCTGTATTTGCTAAAGCACACTGCAAAGATCTGATTTCACTTTCCAAGGTTATAATTTCTGTGGTTTTTATGACACGCCCTACTCCAAAGAAACCCCTTTCCCTTGCATCCTGTAAAATACAGATTATATGGTATAAAATAATGACAATATTGTTTTTTGTCCCTTTAGTAAGATGTAAATTGATAGAGGAGCCACAGAAACCTCACAGCTTCTCTCGTATCAAGAGAATTTCTAAGTGATAAATTATCTTTCCATTGCAGACACTTTTGCCATGACTGAAGTTTTGCAGAATTGTTGTTTTGCAGAGAGTGAGCAAACCTATTTGGTCTAAGTACTGTAACATAGCAGGTTCAAGGTTTCCGTTTAAGCCACATGTTCATATATGGTCATGGGACAGTCTTATTTCGTTGTGAAGCATCTAAAACTATTTGCACTATTTGGAGACGAAACTTAGGGTCTCCCTGGAATTCCATGCCCAAATGTTTACAACTGTATATACTAGTAGAGGACATAGAAACCTCTTCAGTACTCAATTTTCTGGAGTCCATTCACAGAAAACAGACACTGTCCTGCTGTTTTTCTTCTGCTGATCATGTCCTTCAGCCTCTTGTCAAGAGGGGATAATTAGCCTCTACTAACCTGAAAGAGCCCTTCCTGACAGGCCATCATTCATTTACCCATCTCTTGCAGAGTCCATCTGGCTGCCTGTGTGGGGGTTTGTACTTATACTTGCTGCAAAGTGAGGACATTTTTGGTGCATTTCACCAGCAAAGCAAGGACTTTGATTAAAAATGACAACCTTTTAATAGTCCTACATTTTTTGGGTTAGGTTTAGGACTAACATTGTTAAAACAGTTAAAACCTGCTGACGAAAAGTATTTAATTGTATTTTCTAGTACTTTCAGTTTTTACCACAAACCTTAAAATTCTTTATATTACTTCCAGTTGCTACAAATGGCAGCTGTAAATACGCCACAGGCTGGCTGCAGCTGAGAGCTCCCAGCAAGGATTTCCAGTGCTGCCTCCTGGTGGTGTGCTGGAGTTCTGGCACTCCGAACAATAATTGCATATTTTAGAAGGATCATAATCCTGATGAACAATGTTTAGAGGTGGAATTTCCCCCTCTAAAAATATGTTAAAAGTATTTTTCCAACTCATCAAATTAAATAAAGCCAAGCTGCTATCTAGCTTGAAGCTACAGAACGGAGCAGATAAGTGCCAAAGCGTCAAAGCTTAACTTAAGTTAACCACAGTTTGATCCAGTGTCTGACCCAGCATCCGCATTTCTGCATTTGCACATATTTGATGCCCACAACGCCTTTGGTGTGAACACAGTTTTAGGTTAAGGTTAGGCTGATTATACTGTAGAAAGGGTACAAAATAAATGAAAGTCAGTGTATGCAAATTCCTCACTTTATGTTTAAAACACGGATGTGTGTGGGGGTGTGTATACTTGCATGTGTTTGCAGATGATTGAAGGGTTTCCTGCCAGAAGTTGCTTAAAGGAATAGTACACCCAAAACATGATTAGCCTTCATTTTCTACTCACCTCCATGCTGAACAACACTCTGGAGTACTTTTTTGATATCTCAAATGCATCTGGAGATCTGGGAGACTTCTTGCTGTCTGCTGACATTCAAATAATGGAGGTCTATGGCGCCCGAGACAGAAAGGTCCACAAAAGTCCACAAAAACTTGTCAATATTCCTCCATACTGCTCGTCCAATGTAATCCAAGTGTCCTGAGTGGGTAGCATCCAGAATTTACTCGAAACGAAGTCATTTAGAACGTTTTAGAGCCTAAACAGTAGTGTATAGGATTTCCTAATAGCGCCCCCATGCGCGCTCACGATTCTACGGAAGCCGGCAGACCAAACCAGCGCATTCAGCTCGGCAAAGAACTCTTCCTCAACACTGAAGTCCTCAGACATTTTTCTTTCGTTGTTTCTTTCTTTGCACAGGTAAACAGCACATTTCTTCTTCTACGCTTGCATTATCGGCAGACCAGACGCTGAATGCGCACTTCCTTCCGGTTTGGTCTGCCGGCTTCCGTAGAATCGTGAGCGCGCATGGGGGCGCTATTAGGAAATCCTATACACTACTGTTTATGCTCTAAAAACATTCTAAATGACTTCGTTTCGAGTAAATTCTGGATGCTACCCACTCAGGACACTTGGATTACATTGGACGAGCAGTATGGAGGAATATTGACACGTTTTTGTGGACTTTTATGGACCTTTCTGTCTCGGGCGCCATGGACCTCCATTATTTGAATGTCAGCAGACAGCAAGAAGCCTCCCAGATCTCCAGATGCATTTGAGATATCAAAAAAGTACTCCAGAGTGTTGTTCAGCATGGAGGTGAGTAGAAAATGAAGGCTAATCATGTTTTGGGTGTACTATTCCTTTAAGGAGCAACAGATGCCAATGTGGCTCGTTATACAGTATATTCCTCATGGCTGGCAAAGCTTCAATATTATCAGGTGTTAAGTTGTTACACTAACTCTAGCCAGTGTCACAATTCAAGTCTTTCCTTCTAAGGGATGCGACATATTTGGGATTCTGTCAGCAGTATACACAAAGTGTGTAGGATTAACTGCCATATAGTGTCAAAGAGAAAATGTGAAGAAAGGGAAAGCACCATTCTGCAGACTTTGCAATGACTTGTGAAAGCAGTAATGTTTCCTTCATCCTTAAACAGAAATGTGTCCATGAAGGTCTCTTACCAGGATTTACAAGTATGTGTTCATATGACTGCAAACACACTCAAGATGAGTCTAAGCTTCTAGCCACATGAGTGTTAATGCATACCATTTTTTTGTAATCTACAATTGTTTTTTAATAGGATTTCATTCCATTCATTTTGTCTGATTATTGTATTATCATGAAATGTATTTGTACATATGTACAAATACATCCTAGTATGTAATAGCAGACTTCCGTATGCCAAAAAAAAAAAAAAAGATGTCATAGATCTAAACAAATAAAAAGGTACCATAACCTGGTTAAAAATAAAGAAATCTAACATAGAATCAATCGAGTCACCTGATGAGGAATGTGAATATGTTGTGAGAAACTGAATATATTATCAATTCATGATGGCTGTCAAGGAAAACTAAAAGCCAACTTAAGTGAAAAGATGTTAAACATAGTAATATTTTTACAGAACATCTGTCCATTTTATTTGCTTGCACCTCATTCCCTGAGCGATTTAATCTTCCTTTTATTTAGACTTGTATTCTGCAGTCACCCTCTGAGATAATAATGCAATCTTGTCAGAATGTGATTAAAGCAATAGATCTGTAAAACTAAGAAGTATTCTAACAGATCAAGTGATTGGAAGAGCAAAATCTGGAACTTTTAGCTAAAGATTTTTAACAATTAGGTTGTATGCCATTCACTGGAGTCCCAAAGCTCATTACTGCTGGAACAAAGCATTTCTGTGAACCACATTTTCTCTGCTCTGCTCAGTTACACTGAAGGAGCAAATCAGCAACACAACAGTCTAAATTCAGGTTCATATTTTGATGATTGCTCATTCTCCATGGTGAAATAGAGATGCTAATGCTTGTCCCGTATATATCAGTCAATCAAATCTGTTTTTTGTTTCTATCTGTAAGCTTTCTCAACTGTAAATTCATACAAGTTAAACGTAAATAACCTGCTGAACCATCCCACTAGAATATCTAGATGCATTGTTTCTGTGTGCCTTCACATTTTCTTTCAGTGCCCACTTAAACTATTGACAGTTTTTTTGCTAAAACATAAATCCCTGTTTCCTTTATTTTGCCTCTGCAATGGACTTTTTCTGGAGGATTTTCCTTTATGTTTTATTCATGTAAAGCATTTATACAAATAACTTGTCTTTCTTTAGTCAAGACGGCTCTTTCATACCAGACTGATGTTTTTTTCAACGATGAAAATGACATGCATTTGTTTGTTTCTTCAATCAGGTTTCGGAAGAGCCTTCTCTTCTGATGTCCAGTCCCAGGCTGCTACTCCCAGTATCAGGCACTCTGCCTCCTGGGGCCCCATTATCTGTCCACCACCAGATACAGCTGCTACAGCAGCAGCTCCAGCAACAGCAGCAGCAGACTCAAGTGGCTGTAGCACAGGTATGGTTATTTTTTATTTTTGTTTTTCTAAAAAATGGAAGGACTATAATCAGAGATGCAAAAGTGGTAATCACAACCTTTGTTATGTAATCCCATGTTTATTCAACGTGTTTTATAAAGACCTAAAAAAATAGTCACAGAGAGACATCAGTGTTGGATGTTAACTTATCTGGACTGAATATGATAATAATATTAATCCTTAAGAGTAAAATGTGAGGGGGACATATTATGTTAGCAATTTTTGAATACTTGTGTAAACCTAGTTTAGTTCATATTGTATTTAGAAAAGTTTTTTTTTCATTATTTTGCTAATTAGAAATGTGTCAAGACTTGAAAGGGGATCTGAGAAGCGCTCAGCGGGTTACATTTTCAGTTTGAACATCTAAAGTTGAAATGAGGGCAAATAAACACAACTTTGATTGAAGTTGAATCAACTCACACAACACCCCCACAGCAGTAGAGTTTGTGTTCTGCATCTAGAAAACCTTAAAGCTCTCAAACTTTTGTGTCACACTTAAATACCCAATGCGCCATGGCTTCCAGATGCTGTGGCTTCTATACCAAAAGGCCTGATTTCCTTAAAATGTGAGTTTTATACCCAAATGTCTGTGAACAAACCTCTGCCACAGCTGACAGCTCATTGTAAGCAGGCCTACACATAAATTTTATTATTTATAAGAGAGGAGAAGCCAGAGGTTGCTGCTCACTGGCAGAGATACCTGTGTAAATTTTTTTAATGAGTCAGAACTTTGGCACATGAAATGAAGTGCTTCGCCTCACTTCGAAAGCTTTAAATTTGTGTGTTTAGTTTTTTTTGCTGAGGTGTGTGAGTCTGACCTCAGGTCTCTTATCATTTAGTAAATGGCCTTAAGTTTTCTGAGCAGCTCTGAAAAGTTTATGTCCCCATGCTATATAAAATATTTCATACTACAAAAATGTGAGACCTGTAAAGTCTGCCGTAGCTACTTCTGTATGCCATTAAACTTGTTTTTTTTATTTTCCTCAACAGATGAGTAGATAATTAAAAAACATTTAACATCAGAGTCCTAAAAGCAATCTGTTGCTTAGAATTCTAATCCATTGTTGAATCCCTTGATTTAGATAAACTTAAGCAACGTTATATTGTCTCATAAGGGACCAAACATGATATCTCAAATATTAATCCCTTTATTCTTATTTACTTGAAATAATTTATAATTATTCTTTATGAGAGTTAATACTAAATGCTTTAATCCTAAGTATGTTGCCGCTTTCCTCCTGTTAAAAGGTAATGTTACAGTACCTATATTAAAAAAAAACAGTGGTGTTATTGAAAAATAATATGTAAAATACATTTTTAAACATTGCTGCATATAAAGTAGTATTATATTAGGCTATAGTAACCACAATTATATCCATCCCTATTTACAAAACAATGAAAAAAATGTAATAATGTAGCATTTGGTTATTGCACAATCACTTACTTAACGGTGCATAGTCACATTATGTGGTCCATTATTTGAATCTATATGATTGTAGCCCAACATGTTTGCATATAATTTTTCTGAAAAGTTCTGCTATCATATTATTGGTTACCTTTCTGTTTTACTTTGTCTTTTTGGTCAATTTTTCAGTAAATAAAGCACTTTTTGTACATTTACAATACCACTGAATAACCAGAGCTTTGATACTGTGCAGGGGATGAACAAGGAAGCGTTATGACTAAGCTGGTTTGCCCCTACATAGTTATAAAAATGTTTTTTAAAAAGTGCCAAAAAATATTTCATTCCAAGAGGGATGAGACTCGGATTGCGCTTTGAATGTAAATGTTGGTTTTCACTGAAGCAGAACTAAAGCTGCAGAGAAATTCAGATGTCTCTGGAAGGTTAATGGATGCGAAAGTAATCCTCCATATTAATACTGATTCAAGTGAAGGCATGATGTGTCATGATGTGTCCCTATTCACGTTAGGTAGGAATAAGAATTTTCCTTACATTTCTTGATGTTCTATTTGGAAGATCTGGGATTGGCCTCTTTTGTGTGGCATGTAACATTATTGTTCCCCTTTAATGAGATACTCCATGATCTATCACCTAGCTGTAGCATTATAACCTTAAGATGGTCAGTTTTTTTAGAATATTTAAATTTTAAAACATACAATAAATATTAAATATTGTCTGCCCTAAGTTCTTTCAAGAAAATGCTACATTAAAGCAACAAAAATACTATTTAGCATTATCCATTATGTTAAGGATTGCATTGGTAACATTTTTTTTTTATGAAATGATCTGTAAATATTTGTTTATATTATTTATTAAATGTTAGTATGTTAGGATGGTTTAATCTGTAAATAACTATTTATAAAGGCTACATTTACAACATCCCATGATGGAGTAGTCTTTAAATGGTTATACAGGGGACCCTGGATTAAAATTCTGGTTGCATCAAGAAGTGCTTCTAATGTAAAAACTTATTGCCATGTCTGTGAGCAAATTGAAATGATTTACTGTGTCGACCCCTGAATATGGCAGTAGAAAAAAAGGAAAAAGCTAACAAAATGTTTAGAAGTACAATATGTTAAAAAATTAACCAAAATTCTAAATATTCAATAGAATCACATCAATCATGATATTCCTCACAATATCAGTTTTAAGGGTTGATTAAGGTAGGACTGGTGATTGAGATTCTGCCGTCTTCTGTGTCTGTCGTGTTTCTTTCCTGAGCCATGCTCAGCCCACCATGCAGCATTTTCACCCATCATCCCCGCTGATGCTGTTCAGCCAGGGATTCTCCTTTACTTACATCTGTATTTTTTAAGCTTTTTCTTCTGAGGATGTGGTGGAATACGGGGAATTATTTGGGTGACTGAGAGCAACAGGGGTGTACAATGTCTGTCACCAGGCAACCATGACAGCACACACTGAGCTGAGGAGGTCCAGCTTAAATCCCATGCATCAACACAAATTCTAACAAACTTTCATATTTCCTGTATTTAATTTGTTGTTGACCTGAGTATGGCAGACATTTGTGTTTCAGACATTTATGAATACAGTATATGACCATTTGCATCTCGTTTTGGGGTAAATGGAGGGAAACTCATCTTACACACTGGGCAATTGAAAGGTCATATATAAGGGTAATAAAAAAATATATTATTATATATACTCTTAAATATGTACAATGTACCATTAAGTAAGATCTTCCATACATCAGTCTTAAGTATTCTTTCTGAACTTCATATTTTTTCCTTTCAATTCGCCACTTGGTCCCTACTGCCAACAGTAGGCCTATATGGCTGTTTTCATTTGTTTCGTGTGATCCTGAAAAAAATACTTTTCAGTCACTACCAGCTTCATGAACATCTACTTTTTTATTTTCTCCTCAAAAAAAACAATAAGAATTAAAGCCACAAGTGGCATTGAGCGGCCCTCGCAGCTCGCACCGCCTGGTATGTTGCGACCGCGGGAACCAAGCGACCTCCACCTCCACGCTCCTTCCCAGCCTATGCTCCTGCTCTTCAGCCTATGCCTGCTGCTGCTTCTCTTCATCCTCCCCCTCCTTCTCGTTCTGCTGCTGCCACTGTTTCTTATCCTCCTCCTCCTGCAGCTTCTCATCTTCCTCATCCTCCTGCTAATGCAGCTTCTCCTCATCATCCTCCTGCTTCTGCTTATCTTGCTCCATCTCCTTCTCCTCATCCTGCTGTCGCTCTTGCTGCATCTCCTTCTCCTCATCCTGCTGCTGCTCTTTCTCTTCATCTCCTGCCTGCTGCTGCTTCTCCTGATCCTCTTCATCCTCCTTATCCTGCTTCATTTAATCCTCCTCCATTCTCCTTCTGCTGATTATCTTCCTAATCATCCTCCTCCCCCTGTGCTCCTTCTCTTCATATTCTTCTTCCTGCTGCTGCTCTCACTGCATCTCCTACTGCTGTTTGTTTGTCATCCTCATCATCCTTCTCCTCCTAGAAATGTGGCTTTGTATGACTGGAGTTAACAGTTTGATGCTTAGCCACGCCCACATGCTCCCATGTAGAATAATAATTTTGATAACTTTTAATTTGCTATGACTATAGTCCATGTAAAGTTAATTTGAAGTCTCAAACTCAAAAAAAACCAAGAGCCCTTCCCTCAGATATGTCATGACCTAAAAAAAGAAAATGGTATCTTTGATCCAAAATGGCCCATTTCTTGTTGGGTGTGGACCATGGCTCCAATATACTTTTTTGAGCATCGTGTTCGGCTATACAAATTTAATAATCCTTAATAAAAGCAGGGCCTGAGGCAGTTTAGTCATACTCTAATGGCGCAAAGTCTGATTTTGATGCTTGGCCACGCCCACATGGTTTGTCACAGCAAAAACTCTTTTGATTGCTTTTGACCCCTTATGTCTTAAATCGAGGCTCAGCAAGTTAGAAGTTTGCCGCCCCCTTGCTCCTTCTCAGCCAGCGGAAAAGGCGCCACGCTTCACCTCTGGACCAGCCGGAGAAAACCACAGCTTTGGTCAGGAAGGGTTAAACTAGGGATAAAATATAATATCTGGGATGAATCTCATCTGTGAGATAGATGCTGCGGCCATCTCAGGTGGTGGGTCAAAAGTATATGTTCAAAAGATGGAGAAACAGCACTGCCAAACTCCACGGTTAGCGGTAATACACCCTACTCAAAACAAAAAAAAATAATTAAAAATCCATAGTTTGCAATAAAATCCCGAAAAAAATCACAAATGTCAAGGAACACATCTTGCATGTCCTAGATTTTTTTTAGATGATTTATTAAATAATTTAAAGAAAGAAAAATCTTTAAACTTGAATGCCATATACTGCGGCAGTTGAAAACCCCATAAGATGCTCAAACATGCATAGATTCACGCCAATCTTGGCAGTCTTTTGTATAATCAAAGGATAAATAACTGTTCCACATTTGGCTAGGATTGCTATAAAACTTTTTGAGATACAACAATTTTCTGTTAACACAAACTTTTGAAAAATCAGACTGACAGACTTTAAAAAAGCGCTTTGCTATTGTAACCAGCTTACAGCAGGCTTTGTAAAGAACGTATTTTGAAAGTTTTAGCTCATTTGGATAAAAGGCTGATTTTATACAATTTTTTGAAAAGAGGTCCGTGATTTCACAACACGGTAAAATGTAATTCAAAATGGCCGACTCTACTCAAAACAAAAAAAATCATTAAAAATCTATAGTTTGCAATAAAATCCAGAAAAAAATCACAAATGTTAAGGAACACATTTTGCATGTCCTAGATTTTTTTTAGATGATTTACTAAATAATTAAAAGAAAGAAAAATCTTTAAACGTGAATGCCTTATACTGCGGCAGTTGAAAACCCCATAAGATGCTCAAACATGCATAGATTCACGCCAAACTCGGCAGTCTTTTCTATAATCAAAGGATAAATAACTGTTCCAAAGTTGGCTAGGATTGCTATAAAACTTTTTGAGATACAACAATTTCCTGTTAACACAAACTGTTGAAAAATCAGAGTGACGGACTTTTAAGAAGAGCTATGCTGTGTACACCATCAAAAAAGTACCGATTAGAGGAATATATTCCAAAAGTCCTAGCGCTTTTGGGAAAACGACTGATTTTTTAGAAATATTTTAACATAGTGATTCTATTTTCATAAGGGTGCCGTTTGATTCAAAATGGCCGACTTCATGAGAGGTTTAGACCATGGCTCCAATGAAACTTTTTGTAGGTGGGGGGCTCATACAGATGTGTGCCAAGTTTCATTATCCTAGGAACGAGCATGGCTAGGGGCTGAATTATTTCCTGGCATTATCTGTCCACTTGACCAACTATTAGGCGAGAACGCAAACTTTTGAAAAATCAGAGTGACGGACTTTAAAGAAGCGCTTTGCTATTGTAACCAGCTTACAGCAGGCTTTGTAAAGAACGTATTTTGAAAGTTTTAGCTCATTTGGATAAAAGGCTGATTTTATACAATTTTTTGAAAAAAGGTCAGTGCTTTCACAAGAGAGTAAATTGTAATTCAAAATGGCCGACTTCCGGTGGGGTTTAGACCATGGCTTCAAGAGGCTTTTAGTTAGGGCCTGATGAGATGCAAATGTGTTCAACGTTTCAATATTCTAGGACTAAAAACGGCTTGGGGCTGGTGGTTTGAAGTTTGTTATTTCTAGGGGGCGCTGTAGTGAAATTAAGCCCCGCCCACAAAATATTGCTCTGGATTCCTGTTTGGAGTTGGACTAGGATCATCTCTTGCGATTTTGGTGCAGATCTGATTAATAATGAGGAAATGAGAGCCAATCGTATTTTCATGGCGAAACGCCTCACTTCGCCATGGCGCCACGGCAACACCATTTAACTCAAAATCTCTGTGCTTTAAACGAAGTTAGACCAACATGTTTTCTATCATCTGACAAATTTTCAAGGTGCTGGTGTTTAAAATGACTCAAAGGGACCCTCCCAAGTGAAAAAAGTGACTTTCTTCCCTTAGGGGGCGGGGCTTAGATGATGTCATCATTTGACCATCCAGTATGGTCAAGCACCCAAAGGGGCTCCTTACTGCCAAACGTGGTTTGATTTGAACCTTTTTTGTAAAAGTTATTCCACTTTGAAATTCTTCAAAAGTACCCTAACTTCGGGGCCCCTGGGGACCCCTTAAAGGAATAGTACACCCAAAACATGATTAGTCTTCATTTTCTACTCACCCCCATGCTGAACAACACTCTGGAGTACTTTTTTGATATCTCAAATGCATCTGGAGATCTGGGAGGCTTCTTGCTGTATGCTGACATTCAAATAATGGAGGTCTATGGTGACCGAGACAGAAAGGTCCATAAAAGTCCACAAAAAACGTGTCAATATTCCTCCATACTGCTCGTCCAATGTATTCCAAGTGTCCTGAGTGGGTAGCATCCAGAATTTACTCGAAACGAAGTCATTTAGAATGTTTTTAGAGCATAAACAGTAGTGTATAGGATTTCCTGAAAGCGCGCACACGCTCGCTCACGACGCTACGGAAGCCGGCAGACCAAACCAGCGCATTCAGCTCGGCAAAGAACTCATGCTCTTCCTCAACACTGAAGTCCTCAGATATTTTTCTTTCGTTGTTTCTTTCTTTGCACAGGTAAACAGCACATTTCTTCTTCTACGCTTGCATTATTGGAAGAGCAGACGCTGAATGCGCACTTTCATCTGGTTTGATCTGCCGGCTTCCGTAGCGTCGTGAGCGCGCGTGTGCGCGCTTTCAGGAAATCCTATACACTACTGTTTATGCTCTAAAAACATTCTAAATGACTTCGTTTCGAGTAAATTCTGGATGCTACCCACTCAGGACACTTGGAATACATTGGACGAGCAGTATGGAGGAATATTGACACGTTTTTTGTGGACTTTTATGGACCTTTCTGTCTCGGTCACCATAGACCTCCATTATTTGAATGTCAGCAGGCAGCAAGAAGCCTCCCAGATCTCCAGATGCATTTGAGATATCAAAAAAGTACTCCAGCATGTTGTTCAGCATGGGGGTGAGTAGAAAATGAAGGCTAATCATGTTTTGGGTGTACTATTCCTTTAAACATGCTCAAAAACGAAAACCTTTGATAACTTTTAATCTCCAATGCCTTAACTGCATAATGACCGAGTTTGAAGCCGATAGCTCATAATCCCTAGGAGGAGTTCGTTAAAGTTCGACATGAGCGAAAATGAAAAATGGCCAAAAATCGCACTTTGAGCCAAAATGGCCGACTTCCTGTGGGTTTTAGGGCATAACTCCAAGAGACTTTTTTTCATGATTTGAGGAGATCTACCTGTGTGCCAACTTTCAAATCTCTGGGACTTACAGTTTCCCCCAACTCACGTTAGGGGGCGCTGTGGCGTAATTTGGGGGCGGCCATTTTGGATTCCATTATAGACCGGCTATTTCACGCGGGGGACAATTTACTGCCACGTTTTCCTGAGTTTTTGAATATGCGAAGTCCCCGTAAAATGCGTTCGAAATGCCAAAAGAACCGAAATAATAATAATAATAATAAGAAACTTTCGAAATACAATAGGCCTTCGCAGCGCTTTGCTGCTCGGGCCTAATAAATGTCAAAATATGCCACCTACTATTATTAAAATACTTAGATAAAAGTATGTTTTGTGGTGATGATGATGACATTTGCCTTACTTTCCAAAGCTGACTTGAGAAATGTCCAGAGTTTTCAGTTCTGGGCATTTGTCTGCTCCTTTTCTTTCTGATAATCCATAGAAAAAGAATATAAAATTCTCCTGAGAAGAGAATCCATCAAAAGGGGTTGGGCTTTATTTGGTCAAAAAATTTTAAGTAGAAACCATAAAACTTTTTCAGCCTAAAATATAAAATTCTGCTTGTTCTGTTGGCTGTCCTTGTTTTCAGCGTGTGTTAGCCTGCCATCACAACAAACCAGGAGTTTCCCAATCCTTCTAACCCTCTGGGTTTATTGAGTAAAACAAAAAGCTTCTCTCACTATCTGTTTTAAACATGCAAACTTGTCTTCTCACCAGCCTTAGGCTTTTGAAAATGATTGACATGGGGTGGTGGCTTATAAAAATAACTTTAAAATGATGGGCAGGACTTATGGCCCTGGCCTTATGTTGTCTTGTGTAAGATGAGAGAGGCACTTGTTTAAAAAACATCAGCTCACATTGTGGGATATTAGGCACTTGTTTTGTGTCATTTATAAAATGCCATCTTGGAGGAGAAATTTAAGTCTACAAAATAAGAAAATTTGTTTATTATGGTCCAAAAGAATTTTGGCACATTTGAAGACATATTTGGCACTATGCGCTGGATGGACCTAGCATCAATATACCTTGTCTTACTGATGTATAATTTTGTACAAACTCTGTTAACAACGGGAACAACAAGTATAGGAAATTCCACATGCATACTATGATGTATGTCACACTAGTGGCATAAATATATTAGAAATTTATAATTTTTCCTGAGAAAAACCTAAGAAAATTTCTAGCATATAGGATATAATGTGTACTTTTAAAGGGCAATGCCATTTGAGTATATATGTTTGTGCACAAGCTAAAATGAGGCAGATGGTTAATGGTTAATAAATGGAAGGAGGAAAGTTTGTTTGTTCTTTTTACTACCTCTTTGATAAAATGAATCAAAAAATCAGACAGTTTTATTGTAATTTTAATATACACTACATGTTGTACTGCATTTACTTTTTTCTGTCCTTTCTTGTTGTGTTGTTTCCCCAGTTTTGCAACAGTTTTGCAAATGTTTTAAAGCATTTCTTTAAAAATCACTTTTCTGTTTCTTAGACATTCAATGCCTTTGACATACATCCATTTTTCCTATCCATTTTCTGTCACACTCATCCCAAGAGGGATTGCGAGGGGTGCTGGTGCCTTTCTCCACCTGTCTATGGGCGAGAGGCTTGGTACACCCTGGATAGGTCACCAGTCCATCACAGGGCAACACAAAGACAAACAGGTCAAACACACTCACACAGGGGAATTTAGAGCAGGCAATTAACCTAACAGTCATATTTTTCAACTGTGGGAGGAAGCTGGAGTACCCAGAGAGAACCCATATATGCACAGGGAGAACATGCAAACTCCATGCAGAAAGATCACAGGCCGGAAATCAAACCTGGAACCTTCTTGCTGCAAGGTAGCAGTGCAGATATAATATGATACAGAAAATATTCTGTTTATTTGAGACAAAGGAGGTTGGTTAATAAACTAAATTACAAATACAGAATTTGTCCATAATGATGATGCAGCTTTTTCATTTATATTACTGTCACTTAACATTCCAAAAGGCTAAAGGTTTAATATTGCGGGACTGAATGAGACATCAAAAATGTGGGTTCTGCTTCATGTTGTGGCAGTTCTTGGGTGCAATTAGTTTAAACCTTCAACAGATCTCAGATGATTTAATCCAGGAACAGTTGTGCGGGTGGACTGTTTCTTTTATCAGTTTATCAAGAAATCAGATTTCCAGATCTCCTTCTGCACAATTCCCTATATTACTTACTTATTGACTCTGACGACAAAGTCTGCACTATGTATTCTACAGAACTGGTTGGCTGAAGCTGAAACTATGTATTTTTTTGTGAAAGATGATCACCTCACTAAACATGTAAAGTATGTTTCACTGTTTTAACATACATAATCAGCATAAATAGATAATTATCATTAAACAAATTAGGAAATGAAGGCATACTTTTCTTTTTGAATCTAAGAAACTTTTTCTAGATAATCTGAGGATTAACTGTCTTAGCGCTTGGCAGCCTTACACAATGATTTTATCAGACCTTTATTTACATGTCAATTTACATGTCAAAATTTCACTGTGAACATAAATAATGTTGTTTATGCATTATGTAAATAACTGCTTCTGTACCATTCACTTTATATCCCATTTGTACTTAACGAATCTTGGTTTATTAATCTCCCCAGCTGCATTGCAAAGTGCTGCATGAAACTGAAAAGGTAGAGTGTTTTCTGCTCTCTCATTATGGAAGGAATTATCATAAGAGGTGTAGAGGAGACTGCTTTCACTGTGGACACCCTCTCAGCTGCCATAACCGTCTCAGATGTTTTGGCTCTGAGAGGAAACCTAGTGAATAATTGTTGTTGAGTCCTGATGAGGAGGATGAGCAGAGGTCACAGTAAATGGAGGTAAATTAGTCAGATGGCCAGCACTAACCACAGCTTACTTAGAGATGAGTGGAAGTGGAGATCATAAATGAAGTAGTGAAATTGAGGGGGCTATGATAGTTATCTGCCACATGATGACAGCTCAAACTGCAGATGCTGCTTTGCCTCTGTCTGATAGAGCTCAGACTTCACAAATAAGCCTCATTTACACAAGTCCACTCTTCATTTTTCTTGCTTTTTCACTTTTTTTTATCACCATCAAACTCATGAAAAATCCAGTCTTAATCTGCTTAGAGTGTAGCCCCCTTTTTAACTAAAGACCACTGGATTTGAAGTCCCAGGATTCAAATTATGCTTTCCCATTACTTTGGAAGCCCTCCGACAATTTGCTGGGGAAGAACAACTGCAGTACACATTTAGTCCTGCAGGTGGCGACAGTAAAAGCATACAAATGGTACCCCAGTGCCGATCTGCTATACTGTGATAAATCCTAAGCTTAATACCTTTTTAGTTTTGTTTTTTGTATCAACCAGCATCAGGACAGAAGTTATTTTAACTCTTTGAATGACTCGCTGACTGGTCAGTGTTATGGCTGCTGCCAGGTGAAGATCACACTCCACATCCCAGAGCAGTAGGCAGCCAACACCAGCCTGAACTGCTTTAACTGCTTTAACTGTTATTGAAAACTAGCCTATTTCTTGACAAAATGACAAAAATATGAAGTTATTAAGGTGTTTTTCTCACATCTTAAAACGTATTTCATGACAATTTTAAAGTATTAAAAACAGCATACGTTCATTGGTTACTGCCGTCGCTGATGGAATAAAGCACTGCAGCCTTGCACAAACCCACCTCTCAAAAGTTACCTGGTTAAATGTATATGGAAACATTATCAGGGCTTTCAGAAGCTCTGGGTTTTTTTGAGTGGCAATGGAAAGGGTCTCTTGTAACACTGTCTAAGATACACTATATTGCCAAAAGTATTTGCTCACCTGCCTTGACTCACATATGAGCTTAAGTGACATCCCGTTCCTAATCCATAGGGTTCAATATGACGTCGGTCCACCCTTTGCAGCTAGAACAGCTTCAACTCTTCTGGGAAGGCTGTCCACAAGGTTTAGGAGTGTGTTTATGGGAATTTTTGACCATTCTTCCAGAAGCGCATTTGTGAGGTCGCACACTGATGTTGGACGAGAAGGCCTGGCTCTCAGTCTCCGCTCTAATTCATCCCAAAGGTGTTCTATCGGGTTGAGGTCAGGACTCTGTGCAGGCCAGTCAAGTTCATCCACACCAGACTCTGTCATCCATGTCTTTATGGACCTTGCTTTGTGCACTGGTGCACAGTCATGTTGGAAGAGGAAGGGGCCAGCTCCAAACTGTTCCCACAAAGTTGGGAGCATGGAATTGTCCAAAATGTCTTGGTATGCTGAAGCATTCAGAGTTCCTTTCACTGGAACTAAGGGGCCAAGCCCAGCTCCTGAAAAACAACCCCACACCATAATCCCCCCTCCACCAAACTTTACACTTGGCACAATGCAGTCAGACAAGTACCGTTCTCCTGGCAACCGCCAAACCCAGACCCGTCCATCAGATTGCCAGATGGAGAAGCGCGATTCGTCACTCCAGAGAACGCGTCTCCACTGCTCTAGAGTCCAGTGGCGGCGTGCTTTACACCACCGCATCCGACGCTTTGCATTGCACTTGGTGATGTATGGCTTGGATGCAGCTGCTCGACCATGGAAACCCATTCCATGAAGCTCTCTGCGCACTGTTCTTGAGCTAATCTGAAGGCCACATGAAGTTTGGAGGTCTGTAGTGATTGACTCTGCAGAAAGTTGGCGACCTCTTCGCACTATGCGCTTCAGCATCCGCTGACCCCGCTCCGTCAGTTTACGTGGCCTACCACTTCGTGGCTGAGTTGCTGTCGTTCCCAAACACTTCCATTTTCTTATAATACAGCTGACAGTTGACTGTGGAATATTTAGGAGCGAGGAAATTTCACGACTGGATTTGTTGCACAGGTGGCATCCTATCACAGTTCCACGCTGGAATTCACTGAGCTCCTGAGAGCGACCCATTCTTTCACAAATGTTTGTAAAAACAGTCTGCATGCCTAGGTGCTTGAATTTATACACCTGTGGCCATGGAAGTGATTGGAACACCTGATTCCAATAATTTGGATGGGTGAGCAAATACTTTTGGCAATATAGTGTATTTGTGACACATTTCCAATTTCTGGAACCTTCACTCACAGTTAAGGCTCCCTGTCAGATGTACCAGCAACAGAGTATGTGAGTTCACTTGACTCTTGTATTTCTCATTTTGCGGTCTCCTTTTTGGACATGCCAACTTCTTGTAAACCAAATAATTTACATATACATATCTGCTCTTCATCTGTACTAAATAACTTTAAAATCAGGTCTTTTCTTTCTAAGTGCTGAACTTGCTACCTTCGCTGTTTTAGAGGTGACTGCATAAGGCATAGAGATGTAGAACCTTGACAATATTCCTATCCTTTGATCTTTTAAATTACATCAGGTTACCTTACGACTGCAAACTTCAAAAATTTTTGTCGTATGCCCCTACAATGCAGCATACATATTTGATGGGGAGTTAAAAACATACATAGCTTTCTGTTTTTTTAGTTGCAGATCAAAGAAATGTCTGCTGTGACACCTGAAGGGCTCCTCTTGGAGGGGAAAAGATGACAAAATCTACACAAAACCGGCTTTGTGGTAGAGCATAGAGTAAATTAGTCATGGAAGAATAACTTAAGCCTCACTCTTGAAGTTGAGTTCGATCTATAGCCTTCAAAATTCAGCTTAAGACAGAGTTATTTCAAATCTTATGTGTAGTGTTGCGCGGATGCCTTTTTTTGGCCCTGATACCGATACCCGATACCTGGCTGTGCAATCGGTATGGTATCGGCCAATACCGATACCATACCGATACATCTGTTTGAAATTGATCTGTGTGTTTTATATGTAGAACTCTATCCTACTTGGATGTAAAATAATTGCCATCATGGCTTTGTCAAGCTGCTGCCTTCCTTTTTTAGCAGGAAAAAGACTAAAAGAAAGTGAATCCAGTAGAACTTTTTATTGCCTAACTGGAATGGGTGACAATAGTTGAATAAACTTTTGGCTCTCAAAATGGTATCGGTGCCCTTATTCACCGATACCGATACCACCATTTTAGTGCAGTATCGGGGCCCTATGGAAGTAAATATGTGCCATCAGAATTTGAATAAAAAATACCTCTGAAATTTGAATGTTGTATATTAGTGCTTACTTTTTCAGTATAAAAATAAATTCAGAATATATTTTTAACCTAAAAAAAATTCAATGTCATTATTTGTACATTTAAAAAAAAATTCAGTGTAATTTTTTTTACATGGTTGCAATTTTCAGTTATTAAAAAAATTCACATTCCTGTTTCAAAGTGATCAAATTTTCAATATACATATTTTTCACAGTTTGAAATTTCAGTGTTAAAAAATTCAGCATATAAAAAATTCAACTTTTCAAAATTCAAATGCAATATTTTCTTTGTCCTCCAATTCAACTTGCTCAAATTCACTGTCTCAAATTCAGCGTCTAAAAATTCGCTGTAAAAATGGCCAAGGTTACTTCAGGTCACAGACATTAGCAATGGATGTCTGATTCCAACATCCACCTAATCACATGACACAACCGTCATATTGAAGAAGTACCAGTATCACCCAGGCTGGCGACCATGGAGGCGAACTCAAACCCAACGGTGAGTTTAATGCTTTCATATTTCTGTAGTATATTTTATTTTGCACATGAAGTTTGATACATTATCTTAAAGCCTGATTTAAAACACTGGTTTGGGCCGTTGTTAATCTTACACCGTGTAGTGCCGGCATATTACTTCTCGCTACCTCCGAGCAACCCCCCCCCCCGACCCAATTTCCCTCGTTTTATTTCAAAAAGAAATACCTTTTCAGGAGATGCTACCGCTAATGTAGTAAGCTAATATGGCTGCCTTGTGTGCTTCAAAGAGGGGCTGTGAACAGTTCCGACCCCACTCTGATCAGCTACTGTATTGTTAGCTCGGAGGTAGCGAGAAGTAATATGCCGGCACTACACGGTGTAAGATTAACAACGGCCCAAACCAGTGTTTTAAATCAGGCTTTAAGATAATGTATCAAACTTCATGCGCAAAATAAAATATACTACAGAAATATGAAAGCATTAAACTCACCGTTGGGTTTGAGTTCGCCTCCATGGTCGCCAGCCTGGGTGATACTGGTACTTCTTCAATATGACGGTTGTGTCATGTGATTAGGTGGATGTTGGAATCGGACATCCATTGCTAATGTCTGTGACCTGAAGTAACCTTGGCCATTTTTACAGCGAATTTTTAGACGCTGAATTTGAGACAGTGAATTTGAGCAAGTTGAATTGGAGGACAACGAAAATATTGCATTTGAATTTTGAAAAGTTGAATTTTTTATATGCTGAATTTTTTAACACTGAAATTTCAAACTGTGAAAAATACGTATATTGAAAATTTGATCACTTTGAAATAGGAATGTGAATTTTTTTAATAACTGAAAATTGCAACCATGTAAAAAAAATTACACTGAATTTTTTTTGAATGTACAAATAATGACATTGATTTTTTTTTAGGTTAAAAATATATTCTGAATTTATTTTTATACTGAAAAAGTAAGCACTAATATACAACATTCAAATTTCAGAGGTATTTTATATTCAAATTCTGATGGCACATATTTGCTTCCATAGGGCCCCGCCCAATACTGATATCGGTATTGGTGCAACACTACTTATGTGTAAACACAGCTGTTCCATTAAGGGTGTTACAGAACATTGGTGACGAAGCAGAATTCTGAAGATCAAACAACACACCAGAAACAACAGGAAGGAACTTGAAGAGTAATATATATCAGGGTTAAGTTAGGAAAAACACCCACTGAATCAGTATGCCATGGATCAAAATCTTAATTATTTGACAATTGATGACACATCTTAAGCTGGGTTTGCCATTAGTCGGTTAAATGGCCATTATTCACATGGGGATTGTGGAATATCTGTTGAAAAAGCTCCCTTAGGAGACCCTGTTGACGTGACTGGAAAAAATAATTTGCTTAGATACCCATAAGAAGTCTTTTTTTTTTTCAGTTTACCTAACTTTCTTATGGGGACACAGCACATGTCAAAAAAACAGGCTCTGGTCAAATGAGATGAATGTCAGACTTTTTGAGCAATTTTAAAAACACTGTAACAGAAAGCTACGGCTCTGTGCACATGACAACACTCAATAAAAAAATGAGATTGTTTTCCCCTTATGTTCTCTGTGGACTACAAACTAGTAAAACTGCTGCAAAATGTGTAATTTTCTTGCCTTGCCACTGCTGGATGGTACTTTCTTTCACACTCAACATCATACAAACACTTCTCTCTTTAAAAAACAACATAGACTTTCAGAATGGCAGGACCTCAATTATTAGGCAGACAATCAATGAGGTTTAATTTTTGCTGCAGGAGACTTTGAATTCTTAAACCACCACTGTGGTTTTCAATTGGATATCATCTGTTATGCTGTGCTTATGCTCATTAGTTTTTTTTCCCCTGACGTTATCATACTGCTAACGTGCCTAGGTTTTCTCATGCAGAAATATTCTGGAGAGTAACCTAGCAACCTAGACCAGGATCTTTAAAAAAAAAAAAAAAAAAAAAACCCTTGACCATAGAGCCCATTTTCAAATCATGACATTGTCAGAGAAAATGGTACCCTTTGTGGTGTACATGAACATCAGAAACACATTAGAACTTCCAGTTTTATATCAAAAACATACATTTTGTATCATAATCAGAAATACTTTAATAATCCCAGAGGGAAATTACTTGTATGCACAGGTCCTAACATTGGCTATCACCCTGAATTCACCTTCCTTACTCAATGGATTTGGGATGCTTCGGGGGGCAAGTAGGTTGTCAGAGTTGATGCCTTTGGAGTGATGTACAACTCTAGAAGAAACACTGCAAGGGCCAAAAAGAGATCTTAAGTGAAGTTCACCTTCTAGAAAGAAAAATCCTTGCAGCTGCAGCCGCTATGAAATGCTATTCTACAAAGTGTTGCCTCAGACAGGGCTGAATACAGATGCACAATAAAGTGTGCATGGACTGTCCTTCCTTGTCAGCAGTTTGGCAAAGGCAAACTGTGAGAAAGCCAAGGTCAGTACTGGCCCACCGGCTATCACCCTTTATGGGAGTGAGAACAATAAAATGGAAATAAAGACTTTTTTAAAGTACTGTAATGTAGTACCATGCTGAGAGGTAGGTGCTGCCAGTTAGAAGATTACATCAATGTCCTCTTCACTTTCAGCAACTGTGTTTCTCCAACTCACTTTCATTGTCTAGCTATTCCACATGTCATACCTGCTTTACAGCCACCTTTCTAATGGTTTTTATGTCCAAAGCAACACATGAGAATTTCTCTATCAAGCTTTTCCTCCAATCTGACAGGAGTACTGGGAAAGCGGCTGTTGGAGGATTTTCAAACATTTTGAGATCAAAGGGAGTTGGCGTGGGCAAGCAAAGCAGTGCTGGTAATCCTGTATAAGGAGTGCATCCTCAGCCTGTTGAGTCACAGTACACTAGCAGTCCTAATCCTCTTGTACTCACAGAGTTGTTGTTTTTCTGTTTAGTCTGATAAGGGGCTGTTGTTAGTTAAAAATCCCTCTTGTCTGGTAGCCACAGTTTCTATAATTTTAAAAGATAGGAGTCTAATCCCTGAGGGATTTTTCAGTCTGTTTTGCAGAACACTCCCACTATAACTGACTCATTCAAACCTCTTCCCACTCAGAGGTTTCAGAAAGGAGGATACATTTGCTGTTATGTGAAATAACGGTCTATCATTAATCTTTTAGTTCTAAGATTGAAAGATTTGATTAAAGAATGAAAGTCATTTTATAAATTAAGATCTATTGTCTGGATTAGGATTGATGCCAAAGATCTAAAAAAAAAAAAAAATAAAAAAATAAATAATTAAACGGTATAATTAAAATAATTATACCGTTTTGTGACCCACTTGTGAGTCTTGACTAAAAACTTAAATGAATGTCAGATTATTTTAAATTTGTCATTTGAAAGTGTGAGAAGCAGTTTGGTGGAGAATTTTCCAGTTATTAAAAGAAAATGCATTAGGAATACGTAAATTGTCCTTGGAACTGGTCTGTGGGGAAATAAGTCTTTGAACAATGAAAGTGATGAAAGAGCTGCCAAATTAGAGCGTTAGCAAGTTGTTTCAGGTGCTCCAAGCGCCGTTAATTTTAGGACACCGATAACAGAGCAGGGGGTGGTGAGTGCAGAAAGTTCATTACTGCGGACAACCATCGTGAAACAAAAGTCATTCCCCTTTGTAATTGGCACTTTGTCTGCACTTTTTGCTTTAAGTTAAAGGTGTTATTTTCTTGCCCTTAGATTAAAAAGAACTTGTTCCCATATAAGCTAGAAATTACCTTTATGTGAATTCTAATGTTGACTTTCAATCTGTTCCTTTTTGCTCACTCTCTTATTTTGTTATTCAAAAAGGATATTTGCTTTGCACACAGGCCTTGTATTTATAATGAATCAAGTGTTATTTTAGATTAATTACCATTATTTATGCTGGAGATGAAATTGATAAAATTGATTCCTGACATTATTTTGTGTTTGATATCTTCTTAGACTGAAACAAATATTAGTCTGAAACACACAATATTGTGGGGGGAAAAAAGATTTTTTTTCCACCCTTAAAGTTGTTTTCTACTTATGCATATTTCCTACACTGATGTTTCAGATCATTCAAATAATTTGAATATTACACAAGGATAACCTGGGGGATATTTCTAAGGACAATTTTTTATCTTTGAATGGAAGAATATCTGTACAAAGCCACCTCTATTTTAAAGCAATCAACCTCCTTGGTAAATCAGGAATTTGATTAACTGAATTTGACCACTTTCAACTCTGATTACAGCCAGACTGCTGGATATACAATCAAGACATGCCTTTAAAATGAGACCTGTTTGAAATATTCTGAAATAGCCAAAGATCAAACATGGTCAAACAAATTTAAAAATCAGAATTTAGAGAAACAGCTTCACAATTTACTTTTATTGCAGCAGAGTAGTAATCTACAGTACACCAGGAAATATTTTCCACTCATTTTGAATGGCTTTATAGACAGCTGACTATGCTGTAAAAATAAAACAATAATACGCTTTAATATGAACAACTCTATAAAGAACAGTAGGCTAAAACTCCTCCGCAACAACTTAAAAGACTCAGCAACTGTTGGCAAAAAAGCTGGATTGCAGTTGCTTCTGCTGGTATCGTGTATAGAGGGCAATTTTAACCACACATTAGAATAGAATAGAAAAGAAAATCCCTGTATTGTCTCACAATGGGGAAATTCTGGTGTTTACAGCAGCAAAAATGTTATACAAAAAATGGTCACACAAATACAGGCCTTAGAATAATGTATAAGAATAACATAATATAGAAGAGCTAAAAGATAAACAATAAAATACTGTACTCTAAAGTGTTTTAACAATATAAAATTAGGCCAGAATAGTTTGGTCTTTTACACCTCTGACCATATATCAGGTTTTTCTATTTTGCAGAAGAAGTTTACATGTTCTTTTGTGAATATAAGCTATGTGAACTCTCTGCGAGTCAGAATACATATTGTAGTATTTTTTTATCGGTCCCTTGGAAATATTTATTTTTTCAGCTTAAACAAAAGTGGAATAACTAGCTAAGGTTTTCTAAATCCTTAGTATAGCTCTGGGGATTTCACTGACAGTTTGTTTTGTTAAGGTTAAACAAAAGTAGTCTCAATTCCAGTTTCAATGACCCAGGAGGTTAGGGGTTGAATTTGCATCTGACTTGGAATGTGCTTTGCAGGATGGACGTCCCCTTTGCATATAAACATTAGCGCTCCAACTGCAAATTGCTCTGGTATGAGCTGAGAGAACAGACAGAGATTACTGGAAAGGTGTTAAAATATCTGTAGCAAAAAATTCCACTTGCCTCAGATTTAAACCTGTAACATACAGTTGGTTCAATAAAGAGGACACCAGCAGGTCTCCGGCAAACATTGTCCTGACCTTTGTGGTTTTAGTGGAGAGCAAAGATTTCCTACTTGCACATTTGCAACTAAATTTAAACCTTTTGCAATATTTTTCTGCTGTACAGGCACGCATTTTCATGAAGACTGTTTTAGCAGCCTGCTGTAGGTCCCATTGTGAAATTTTAGTCCTTTAGAGACCACTTTTAGCATCCTATTAAATGTTCGTGTTGGCAGCAATACTAAAGAGAACTCCCTAAAAAATTAGAAGACATATAATTCAAAATGCAAATCTACATTTCATGACATATTTGATGACTCACCAACTATTATTACTAGTACTGGATGGATGTATGGATGGATGGATGCATGGATGGATGGATGGATGGATGGATGGATGGATGGATGGATGGATGGATGGATGGATGGATGGATGGATGGATGGATGGATGGATTTCACCTGCCTCATAGCACAGATAGAAACATATAAAATTATTGATTTAACTTTGTCTGATATTCACAAAGAATTAAAAATTGATTCGGGGACTCCTGTATATAAAATGCTTTTGCATGCTTATCTTGCCTGATTGAGAATAAGTTATTTATATTTCTGCTAAAGTATTTTCACTCATTGGGTTCTAACAATTTCACTTTTCAGTCAAGTAGTTTTATTTTACTGTTTTGTTTTCTGCTGTGCTGACTTTGTATTATTACTGCCTCTTAGTTTGTTTAATTGTTTGCTGATTCAGCTAATGTTCCCCCCGAGAGACATAAGTATGAACATTATGGATAATAGACCCTAAAATCTTCTATTATTTTCACTTTATGTCGCCTTAACACACTGAGAGGAAAAAAGGTTGAATAAGTGAGAAAATCTTTATTATTTCATGTTTGGGGCAATTATTAATCAGGGAAACACATAAAAAGTGAATTGTGCTGCACAAAGAAATTGTTGGTCCAATAAATGTTATTATGACCTGAATGAGACAGTGATGATAATTAGTTTTACTGTGCCGACTATGTTGCTCCTTCACAAAATGAGGCATTTGCTATCTTAACATTAAAACACAGGTCTGATATTTGAAAAAAAATCTATTTTATATGGTTCATAACATTGTTTATCCATATCTGCCCCAGGGAACCCAAGAATTCCCAAGAATCATTTGGTATCTCATTCAGATCCAGTGCAGCCTAGTAAGGCATTAACTGCAGCAGTAGGATGACAGAAACATGCACAGCAACGTCTGTATGAATAACAGAGCAGAGACTGATGTGCTCATATGGCTGTCAACAGATTTGTGTGTGAGAGCGAATCATCTCTCTTCATCACTCAAGATGGGGTCCTGTACACTGTAAATTACACCGGCCATGTTATCATCCAAGTGTCACTCTTTACAAATGACTTCTGCAAAGGTCACAACACAATCTGGACTCCTCATTTATTGTTGTTAACTACAGGTTTAATGAAAGGAGACGACTTTCCTCCCCTGCAGTTGTTTTTCTGTGTAATGGAATGTGGGTTTAGAAGGAAAAAGACGGGAAGCTGTGAATTTTGACTTTGCTTTTCCATCGGGCCAGCTCCTTATTAAACAGGAAGTTGGCACCTAGGTCTTATAAAAAAAAAACGAAAAAAAAAAACACTTCTCCTATATAAAAGAAATATGGGACAGGAGAAAAGTGAAAAATAGAAAAGGGTGAAAGAAGATACAGAGGGAACTTCAAAACAGGAGATTTAAGGTGAATGCTTTATTAACTGAAGAACTCAACAAGAAATCCCAATATTGCAAACAATAGCAACTTATGTTTTTTTTTTACATTTCTTTATAACATCTTCATAGACAGTTTGATATCTTTTAACAAGTATTGAATTAATGAAACATCCTTAACTGCTATTGAACATATACATGTGTGTATTTCTGTGTTTTCCTGCAGCTTCAAAGAAAGGCTTTTCCTAAAGTCCCTAAAGTTTAGATAACCAATTTCAATAAAATGTTGAGATGGATAGGTGTAAAGCTCATAATCACTGGACCTTAGAGCAGAATAGTGTTCTCTGGAGTGAAGAAACATGATTCTCTTTCCAGTAATCAGTCAGACGGATCAGTCGGGGTTAGACAGATACAAGGAGAGCAGTTCTTACCTGACTGCTTTATGCCAAACATACACTTTGTGGGTCAGGAAAATATAGTGTGAGCTTTCCCTCAGGAGTTTATTCCCAAGTCAACGTGGTACTGGAGCATACAGGCCCATTCAATAAATTAGAATATTAATCAAAAATTCATTTATTTTAGTAATTAATTTAGCTCAGTAGAACATTTGTTATAGTATAAATACTCACTGATTGTTTTCTTTTTTTAATCAGTTATTTGTATTTTAATTAGGATTTTTTTTTCCCTTGTAGTTAATGAAAACACAACATTTAGGATTTAGAAAATAACATTGGACGAATAAAAAATAAAAATTGATGCAGCAAAGTGTTATTACTGGGCTCACCTGCTTAAAGGTTATTTTTGAAAGTAAAATAATGAATCTGAAAAATTAGCCTGTGTTCTGATTTAGAGACAGCCCCAACATAACTTAGTTTATGTTGACAGAGTTTCAGCCTTAACTCACTAAACTACCTTTGTGATAAATTGGTACAGAGACTGTGAACCAACATCCGTGCTAGAGGTCATAAATGCTCTACTGACATAATGGTTAAAAATTCCCAAAGACAGAATTGTAAACATTGTAGACATGTTTCCCAGAACTGATTAGCTCCAACAAAAAAGATTATTGAATATTGAGGTTTCTCTTAAGTTCCTCTGAGTGTATTAAGGCACTTAAGTATATTTATTGGTCACTTTATTTGGCACACTTGTTCAGGTGTTTGGTCATTTTGCTCATCTGTGTTAAGAGTTGCATGGTAGTCAAATATTGTATCTTAGCATCTACAGGTGCTGGTCATAAAATTAGAATATCATGAAAAAGTAGATTGATTTCAGTAATTCCATTTAAAAAGTGAAACTTGTATATTATATTCATACATTACATACAAACTCATATATTTCAGATGTTTATTTTGTTTAATTTTGATGATTACAAATGACAACAAATGAAAATCTCAAATTCATCATATCAGAAAATTAGAATATTACTGAAGACCAATAAAAACAAAGGATTTATAGAAATGTTGGCCAACTGAAAAGTATGAACATGAAAAGTATGAGCATGTACAGCACTCAGTATTTAGTTGGGCCTCCTTTGGCCTGTATTACTGCAGCAATGCGGCGTGGCATGGAGTCGATCAGTCTGTGGCACTGCTCAGGTGTTATGATAGCCCAGGTTGCTCTAATAGTGGCTTTTAGCTCTTCTGAATTGTTGGGTCTGGTGTATTGCATCTTCTTCTTCACAATACCCCATAGATTTTCTATGGGGTTAAGGTCAGGAGAGTTTGCTGGCCAATTAAGAACAGGGATACCATGGTCCTTCAACCAGGTACTGGTAGCTTTGGCACTGTGTGCAGGTGCCAAGTCCTGTTGGAAAATGAAATCTGCATCTCCAAAAAGTTGGTCAGCTGCAGGAAGCATGAAGTGCTCTAAAACTTCCTGGTATGTAGCTGCGTTGACCCTGGACCTCAGAAAACACAATGGACCAACACCAGCAGATGACATGGCACCCCAAACCATCACTGACTGTGGAAACTTTACACTGGACTTCAAGCAACGTGGATGAAGTGCCTCTCTTCTTTTCCTCCAGACTCTGGGACCTTGATTTCCAAAGGAAATGCAAAATTTACTTTCATCAGAGAACATGACTTTGGACCACTCACCAGCAGTCCAGTCCTGTTTCTCTTTAGCCCAGGCAAGACGCTTCTGACGCTATCTGTGGTTCAAGAGTGGCTTGACACAAGGAATGCGACAGCAGAAACCCATGTCTTTCATACGTCTGTGTGTGGTGGTTCTTGAAGCACTCACTCCAGCTGCAGTCCACTCTTTGTGAATCTCCCCCACATTTTTGAATGGGTTTTGTTTCACAATCCTCTCCAGGGTGCGGTTATCTCTCTTGCTTGTACACTTTTTTCGACCACATCTTTTCCTTCCCTTCGCCTCTCTATTAATGTGCTTGGACACTGAGCTCTGTGAACAGCCAGCCTCTTTAGCGATGACCTTTTGTGTCTTGCCCTCCTTGTGCAAGGTGTCGATGGTCGTCTTTTGGACAACTGTCAAGTCAGCAGTCTTCCCCATGATTGTGTAGCCTATAGAACTAGACTGAAAGACCATTTAAAGGCTTTTGCAGGTGGTTTGAGTTAATTAGCTGATTAGAGTGTGGCACCAGGGGCCATCAATTTTGAACCTTTTCACAATATTCTAATTTTCTGATATGATGAATTTGAGATTTTCATTTGTTGTCATTTGTAATCATCAAAATTAAACAAAATAAACATCTGAAATATATGAGTTTGTATGTAATGTATGAATATAATATACAAGTTTCACTTTTTAAATGGAATTACTGAAATCAATCTACTTTTTCATGATATTCTAATTTTATGACCAGCACCTGTAGATGTCATTGTAAATTACTAATTTTGAAGTGAGCATCAGAATAGAGAAGAACGGAGACATGAGACTTTAACCCTGCTTTTAGTGGCGTACCGGCATTAGACATCCCTCAGCATAACAACAATTAAGGCTAATTTATACTCTGAAACCAGGTCGTCTATGTGTGTCACAGCGAATGCAAATATGCCCCCACCCCTGCCTCAGACACTCTGGTGCACCTCTCGAAAATTATAGGTGACCACAGAAAGTAGGCATCTGATTGGTCAAAACCACATTCGCGGTACACTATTTGGTACCTTACAGGCTTGTTTTGTTTGTATGATCGCCATTGTGCAAAACGACTCGTAAAGATGGACCAGCTAGAAGAGCGAGGTGCACTAGAACGCTTGGACCCTTTTTCCACCTGTATCCCCGCTCTTTTTCACGCTCACGTCCCTCTTTTTTTCACACAAACTTACTCCTGCTTCCTCACCGCCTCGGCCTTATCTAGATCCACAGCTGGTTCCTGATTGTCCCTCTTGCGTTGTTGCGTGGAATAACATAGCGTAGACCACGCTTCAATATTGGGCATAAATCCAAAATATCTGTGACAAGCTCACTGCGACACACTGCTGTGGGAGTATAACCAGCCCTTGAGTCTGAAATATAAAAATCCAATAATGGGATGCAAGACTGTGGACTGGTCCAAGACCTTAAAAATGCATTAGTAGTTCACTAGCCACTCATTGCAACCAATGTGGAAGGAATATTTATCTGAACAAAAACAAAGGTCAAACACTGAAGCAGACGAACACACCAGGTGCCTCTTATTTCAGCTAAGATAGGGAAACTGAGGACACAATTAAAGAATTTAAGAAGGTGTTGTTTGGTATGTTGAGTTTTAATTTCAACTGGAACCTATAGGCGGTGTACGGATTTAGAAATTGTTGTTGGTATAATGATATGGTGGATATTTTCCCTCCAAAGTCACCAGATCTCAATCCAGCTATCTTTTGATTTTCTTTTTTTTTTTTTTGGGGGGGGGGGGGGATCTTGACGTTCACAGATATGCTGTAACTCCTTGATGCCTTCATTTAAATATATAGAGCATAGTGTCTTAGAAATGGGTTTAGCTTGCCATAAAAACGTAAGGCAGTCCTAATAGCCAACGGGTTAAACTATCTTGTACAAGCTAATGGGTACTTTAGAAAGGGCCAGTGAGTACCTATTTCAATAAATGACAGCCAGCCCACCAACTTATCCAATAATTCAAAATTGTTTTCATGATAATTACTTCAATTTAATGGCAGAACAAGCCTAATGCTTAACGCCATTGCTCAATGTTGCAGAGCATGGCAGTGTTACAGAGAGTCAGGATGTCCTTGGTGTATTGTTCCATTTCCAATTACTTTGTTGTGAGTTTTTTTTTTTCGTTCTGGGGCAGTTGCTGTTTTCTCCTTGGATATTTGTTGCCATTGACGTCATGAGCGAAGAGTCTTCATGCTGCCACGGTAACCAGCTGCAGGTTACTGTATCGTGCTGAAATGAGAAAAAACCAGGGAGTCATTACGTGTCTCAATGACTTGTTTTCTACATGAGAAGCCTTGATTTACTCCTCTTCGAAAATACATCAATGCACCTGTCAGTGCTTCACACAAGCATTGGTGGGTTTGATTAAGTCGCTTTTACTCTCAAACGGCATATAGAACGTCTTGCTAAGAAGAATCTGTTAAGAGGTCAGGAAACAAGGAAAAGTTTATAATTAAGAAGTCCTTCTGACTGTTAGAGTTTAACTTTGTTTTTGTTTTTTTCATGACATGTAGCTGTGGGATATTTCCCTCTTTTTTCCTCAGTTCCTCTTTGCATCTCGATCAGCCTCGATTTGAAGCTTTTCTGGTCTGTGATCAAGCTCCAGGATTAATCCAAATCAAATAATTGAGTGCTACACCACCTATTCTGTCAGAAAATCATTAAAAAGTAGCCCTTTTTTTAATTCTCAGCTTCTTCTTCTGAACTTCTTTCCAGATTAAAGACTTTAAGATGTTCTCCTTTGAACTTGATGAAAGCAGTGACATTGTTCCAGAGGTGGCTGGCTATACTGTGAGGTGGTACTGCAAACATTTGATTTAGAGGGCAGGTTTTGAAGTGAAAATAGGGCTGCCGCCACAGGAACCACGCGGGAGTATGCATTTTTGCTTGAGAGTGCTCAGTGACTGAATGGTGTCCGTTTCCCCCCACCTTTTCTTTTATATAAATGATTCATTCTGTAAAATAATTTTTTTGGCTCTGAGCCCTAAATTGATATGAAGCCTGCTTTAATCCAGCAAACCACAGCACACTATGGCATTAAGGTTGCATGAGGATCAGAGCTGTCACTAGAGCACCATAAGTTCCCTTTGAACATTTCATTAAAGCGCTATAATTTAAGCATAAAAATCCTACATCTTTTGGCAGTCTATTAGAATTTCTATGTGAATACTGAATTGTGTTTAAAGTTAATCAAAGGGAGAAGAAAAGTACCCAGCAGTCAGAATTAGTCATCAACTGGTATGTTGGTTGATCTGTTTACACTTGTCCCTTGTCTTTTTGCATCCAGGGTCTTCTCTCTGATTACCACATTAAGAGAATCTTCATTAAATTCCTCCCTAACAGTTAGCTTTACGAGTTTGCCATCTGTCTCTAATGTAGCTGTGCCAGAATCCTTGAAAGAGTTCTCCAAGCATTTACGACAAAATTAAATACTCTTTGCATATTTTTTCAAATAAAACAGGATGTTAAATGAAAACATAATAAAAGCTGTTTACTCATCCTATTTAATTGTCACAATGAGCTCATTTCTGACTATTATAGCAGTAGCAGGTGTTCGATTGATGTATGATAGACACTGTAAACTTTCATTGTATAGACACAATAAACAAGGCGTTAAAAATCCATTCCAAATAAAAATGTAGATTGCTATGAATGTTGTGTTAAAAGAGGGATATAAAAATTCTAAAATTGCAAATGATTACACCTCCTGTCGACAGGTTCAAGGCCACTACCAGTAACAAGTATAACAAGCGCTAAAGTATGTCAATATGCTATTGTAGTGGCTTCATTCAGTTCCAAAATAACTAGAAAAAAATCTTTATTTCAGAAAAATTTGAGTTCAGAAAACTTTCCGGCACACCTGCCCAAAACCTATTTTACCAATAGACGGGATTTACACTGTTAATATACCATCTAACAAGTTTGGCATACAAAGAAAGGGATCTTCTTCCTCAGTTTTATAATTGAAATGAAGTTTTAAACTGTGTTTTTAGAATCTGAATATTTAATTATTTGATTTTTAACTCCTACAGAATCTGGCACAGATAGGGTTTTTGGAAATTTTTTGCTTTGAGGTCAGTCGCCGTTGCCAAAATAATCTCCTGGATGCCAGAATAATGGGTGACAGAAGTTTAAGATATTTTTTATTATCCTCCAAAATTCATGAATTTATATACACCAAGATTACCATGCCTTTAAAAGCGCTGGAAAGTGAGGATGATGATGTCATTGCTTTTTCAGCTTACAATAAGATGATTGGAAAAATATAAGCTAATTGGAGGCACTTTTATTAATGTTTTTAAGGGAACACCTCTAACAAGAAAAAAGCAAAAGATATTAGTTAATTTCCATAAGACTGATTCACCTTTCAGCAAAGTTTCCAGATGCCCGAAGGTTCACAGTTCCAATGTTCAGGTATATAGGAATACCCATGAAGTTTATGGGGTTTATTATATATTAAACATTAATGATTTGAAAAATGAAGACCTCATAGAGAGGAATGGGGAAACTGATATGTGTGACTGCATCACGTGGGTTCTCCAATGGTTCTGCATTGAGAAATCTGTTAATTTCCAAACCTTTAATTGCATTATGCTGTCATAGAGCAAATGGAAATCATTTTGATAGTCTTAGCTGATATAAAACAGTAAAGTTTCTGAGACTGCATCTGTTATGATGCTAAAATGGATAAACTGTAATAAATTTATCTATTTTTTGCCTGCTTTTTTTATTATTAACTTGGAATTCGAAGTACTATTTTTCTTAAGATGCTAATTAATAATTAATCATTATGTTGTAATCTGATCCATTTTCAATCATATCACATTAAATGATATGTGGATGGTGACATCCTGCCCAAATTATTTTCAAAAATGTGATGAAAATGTAGTCTGTTTTACCTATAAGGACAAGACATGAAAAACAGCAATGTGCCTTGACTAATGGGAGACTTCCATCCATCCATCCTCTCCCACTTATTCCATGAGGGTCATGCTGGTGCCTATCTCCAGCAGTCTACGGGCGAGAGACGGAGTACACCGTGCACAGGCCACCATTCTGTTGCAGGGCAACACAGAGACACACAGTGATACGCAACCGTGCACAAACACTCACACCTAAGGACTATTTGTTTTTGGACTGTGGGAGGAAGCTGGAGTACCCGGTGAGAACGCACACATGCGCGGGGAGAACATGCAAATTCCATACAGAAACACCTCGGGCCAAAAATCAAACCCGGAACCTTATTGCTGCAAGGCCACAGTGCTTCTTTAAACTATGCAGTTAAATATTTCTAACAAGACTTTATAGAGAAGTTTGTCTGCTATAAATGAATCTAAGAGTACGATAATGAGTTTATGATTAACTCATCTACTACATTAGTGAGTTCTGGATTTCGTTTTATTATTTCAAAACTCCTTCCTCTCTTGATATTGTGCTTCTGATCTTATACAATGACTCTATTTCAGCAGCCCCAAGTGGATTATCACTGATTGATCTCCTTGATTCTGGCTGAGAGCACTCATATGTTGCGTGAACTTAGCTCCTCTCTGCTTTGATCAAATACGATGCAATTTAAACACTCGACTAGACGCAATCGTTTTCTCCTGCTGATCAAACCCAGTTTCTGAAAACAGAACCCTCAGCAGATTTACCAAAGAAGTTACCAAAACAGTTTGTTATGGCAGTGGACTTCATATTTAGTTTGTTTTGTATGCTTGGCCAAACAACCTATCATCTCTCTGTGTTTTCTATCTGTATTCACCCCCCACCATTGTTTCCCTTTCATCCTCCCATGTAGGTCCATCTCTTGAAGGATCAGCTGAGCGCGGAGGCCACCGCTCGGCTGGAGGCCCAGGCTCGAGTTCATCAGCTGCTTCTCCAAAACAAAGACCTGCTGCAGCACATCTCCCTGCTGGTTAAACAGATCCAGGAGCTAGAATCCAAAATGGCTGGACCAAATTCCAGTGAGTTTATTTTTCATTAATTTAAAAGATTAATTATGATTGGGTTTATGCACATATGATAAATTGGTGTTCATTGGTATAAAATACATATACGGGCATTAAAAAAAACATTAAACTGGAGAGAAACCTACTACTTCTACATTAACTCCCTATGTTTCAAATTTGTACATCTATAATAATAATGACAGTAAGATTGATAAAAAAAAAAAAAACTTAATGCTCAGTTAAAGCAATGTTAACCACATTGTGCCAAATGCTTAGAGGCCATGATCACATGGGAGTTGAATTTTTTTAATTAAAAGAGCTCATCACATTTGACCACTAGAGGGCAGTCATAGGCTGGGGTCAAGAGGTTAAACTTACAGCCCTGATGGTATTTTTCATATTAAATATGGAAACAGGAAAGGATACAGCGCTGTCATGGTAGAGGAACAGAATTGGGCTACGATGCTAATTCCCGGTAGAGTGTGGATCAGATTCACATGAATGTATTAAGACCAAATGGGTGCTTCATTTGTAGCTGACCAGTCCAAACATTTACCGCTAACATGCATCCAGTAACCAACACTATTATTTTACCCAAATATAACTGTAAAAGTCAATAGTAGAAATTGTGCCAAAATATTTAGCAAATTAAATGTAGAACAAAGTAAAGAATGAGTGCATGCATTCTCAGCACATATGTCCAGTTGTGTTTATGCTCAGAAAGATGGCAGTCCTCAGTAAAACTTTGCTGCTCTTTGAAGCCGCTGCACTTTATTGTGAGCCAGTGATTATGCTTCTTTATCTGCCTCTCAGCGTTCTGATTTTTTTGAGAGTCAACACACGTCTTTCTGCTGTTCATCTGTCATGGCCCCCCTCTGTCCTCTCCAATGGGTCTCTTTACAGCTTTGTGCATTTTAAAGCCTTTTCTTTGACTATTCAGACAGACAATCTTCTCAGGGCTACAGCAGCCCAGCCTGCCCTGCAAATGTCACCCTGCAGGAAACGATCTTTAATCTTATCAACAAATGTTTCAAATATGGACTCTTGCTTGTTCTTGCCTATGCAAGTTAAAGTTTTTAGCATGCTGCTCGGTCCCCTCTTGAAAACTTTCTGTAGACACGGAAAACTTTTTTGAACAACTAAAATGGAAAAGATTGGAACTCGAAATTAATTCTCCACATTTACTTCGAAAAATCTGTAACTGCACAGTTCTGTTTGTGGAAAGTGTTTAGATTTGGCATGCCTGGTGCAAGATGACCATTCAAAATTAAAAGGGGCACATCTTTCAGTGGCAATGTAACTCTCTCTGTGGTGTATTATGATTGACAAGCTTTTACTGTGCTAGTTATTTTCAGCGTTATTAGTCACACCTGTCATCTGCCTAAAATCCATGGACAGCATGACCAAGATGAGAGAAATTCTTATATTATCAGATTTTTTTTTTAAGTATCCAATAACTCTTTTGGGGTTTAAATGGCTCTCTCTTCAAGAGGAATCGGAGTTTAAAGGCTTTAGAAGATGGTAGCTGTACATTCCAATCACGTCAATGGTCACAAATCCATCACCTAGACATGCAGGCAGATTAAAGCTCTTTTCTTTTTTGACAAAATAAGCTGATCAGAACTTCAGTGTATTCATGAACAGCGCTGTGATTGGAGGCCACCTCAAAAATTTGGTCCAGGCATGTAATTTCCTAGCTAGTGAGTTTTCTATTGTTATATGTTAATGGCATTATAACACAGTAGAAGGGACGATGCATGACAGCAACTCAAGCATGAAGCAATAAGGTACAAGCATCTCAGGGCAGATGGAAGTAAGTCTGCAATAGCTTGATATGTACAAACTTTACATTGCCTTCATTTTAGCTGATATTTATTTAATGTACATTTTAAGTTTCTAATTAAACAATGCAAATATGCATGAGCATGAGTTGTTTTTTTCCTGTTGTTTAAGAACCAAGATTTGGAATGCAATGTCTGCAAAGTGTTTTTTTTATTTGTGCCTTAAGTTTTATGTTAAGAAGATGCACAATTTCTTTAGAGCACCTTTGAGCTGGAGGTCAGTGCTGCCTGCCTTTTAACACGGCGGGTAAATGACTTCACTGAGGTCCAGCATGATGATGAAATACTGTGAAACACATTTATTTTCCTTGCTTTGTCAATGCCTCTAGATATTTATTTTGCTAGGATTTATATTGCTTCTTTTTCAACTGTTTTGGTTTATTGATGGGATATTTATGGAAATATATCTGATGGGAGAAAATGTTTCGTACTGTGGTATATTATTTAACTTGTTTATTCGGATCTTTGTTACACTCCATCCTCCTGTATTTTTTTTTCACTTTTTTACTTTTCTCCAGTGGGCTCCCAGGACAGCTTGTTGGAGATCACCTTCAGATCCACGGTACCTCCAGTGATTTGCGACGCCACCACACCCAAATCCGAAGTGTCGGATATCAACCTCTCTGCACTAAGCCCCGGTGATGCAACCAGCAACGCTTTTTCCTCTACCAACGGGACTTTTGGAAGCCCACTAGGTAGGGAACAGTGTCTGTTCAAACTGGATTGTTTCCGTTTCCTCCCAGGACCGCCGGGGCCTCCACCTCCTCGACTCCCTTCGCCTCCCCCGTTGCTCAAGCCTAACACATCCGTGACTCGAGGTCGAGATGTGCCTGATGCTCCGACAAGCATCTTATCCAGAGAAATGAAATCTTTGGACTGCCTGGAGTTCTCCAGGTTTCGCGAGTCGGGCATCGCTTCAGAGTACGAGTCGAACTCGGATGACAGCGATGACGGGGAGGATGAGGGGGAGGAAGAGGAGGATGATGAGATCGAGATCTTTGGTTGGGGAACAGATGAGGAGACATTGAGACTGCTTAATGCTCTCAACAGACAGGGAGCTCCTGACTGTCTGGGAGATGAAATAGCCGTTTGAAACTCTCTCTGTTTGGGCAGAAACTCACCTATTATTTACCCACATCAAAAGTTTCTGAGAGTTTGATTTGGTGGACTAACCTCTGTCAGGTTTACACAGATGTTTCTATGGACCTAATATAGTTGTACCATCTAGATAAGGAATTTTGTGCTTTGTTTGTATCTGAGCTTCAGTGTTTAGGTTTGTTAACTTATTTTTTTAAACTATTATTCGTAACACTGTGAAATCCAACTTTACTTGTTATCCATCAAAGCTACTTATTAGTTTAGTTTACCTTGGTGTGTCATACCTCTCAGCAAAATAAATCGGATTTCTTATTTTTTTATTGTCTCCATTTAGAATTTTTTCTTGGTACTGCAACTCAAGGAATTTACCTCCTAGCAACCAATAGAATATTTTGCGATGGTTGTTTTTACTGGGTTAGAGCATCCTAACATCAGCATGAATGTATTTGTAGTTTATAGCAAAAGCTGTAAAAAGGTAAACTACACCCCTTTCACACTGGCAGAAAAGCCTGTTTAAAGCCGAGAACAATCTGCTTTTAGTGGCAGTGGGAACAGCTCACTGACGCGTGTCTACCCTGGTCAAACGACTCGGTCAAAAGACTCGGAAAGCACCTCAGCTCTGATCAACATGCTGTGGAAACACCAGACCCAGGTTGACCCGCTAAATTACGTGACGCCATTGAACGCCAATTAGACGTCAACACACCGCGGCAGTTGCTTCTGATCTAACAAGTCGAAACATAAATTTTTACATTAATTAAATATCCCGCAGCACTGATGAGAGAGATTCGGACGGAAAAGGGTGAAACCACAAAGAATACTGACTACTCTCTGGCTCCCTTCCATGTTGCACTCCATCATATACAGTAGTAGTCAATCAAAATTTCTTTTCTTGATGGGCCCTTGGCTTTTTAAACATCAATTTTTATACTAAAATATTCTTTTTGTCATGATTTTTGGACATTAAGTTCTAAAGAGAAACATCATCCCCTGGTCAGACCCTATAATTCAGTAAAAGGGTGGAGTCGAAGTAAAGAAATATGTCTGGTTCACGTAGTTGATTTTGCTGGGAGTTGCAGGGAAGTGGGCTGCCATTCGGCTGCCGTTTAACTGGGAAGGGCCATTTGAACAGCTGACGCTGTACTTCCCTGATTTCTGTCGCGGTGTCGACATCATCAACACTCACCCCGCGTGATGCCATCATTAGACGCACCAGCAGTCTGGTCAAATGGGAAAAGAGTCAAAGCCGATTGTTAGAGGGTTAACCCGGTTTTGAAAAATCTAGAGTTTTTATTGGGAAAGCAGCTTCAGTTTGAGCACTTTGTTAAAGAAACAGGGAAAAAAATAGATATTTTTCACTTTTGTTTGTGTGAGTAATGCAAAAGATAGAACGTGCTTTACTGGCTTTAAACAAACACCTTTTTTTTCTACCACAATCCTCACTCCACTTTTTATACGTTTATGTACCGTATTTTCACGACTATAAGGCGCACTTAAACGTCTTTTTTTTCCCTCAAAATGTGCGGTGCGCCCTTTGGTGTGGTGCGCCCTATGTGTGTTGTAACTGCAACTTTTGAGACCACCTCATTGAGGAGATGATGAAAGAGTGGCTGAATGTAAGGAGACCAGGTGTTTTTTTTCCACTCATCACCATCGCTGTTAATATGTAACTCCATGCGTGCCCATCTCACAGCTGATGTGAAAAACATGGGGAAACAAATTAATGCTGTGCTCGCTGTTCAACCGCTCGACATCGGTGTGAACCGGACCCAGCAGGTGCAGCAGAAGCAGCGAGTTTACATGCAAAGTCAATGGTTGACGCGCGTATAGGTGCAGCAAAAGGCCCCGCAGCGCGTTTTGAGCAGCAGGCGCAGCGCGTCGGGAGCGTTTAAGCATCTGCCAACGCGCTGCTGCTGCTCAGATGGAAAAATTGAAGTTTTGCTGCTGGACGCGCCGCATCAACCAATCAGAGAAGCTGATCTGGGAGCTGACAGCGAGACAGACACAGCGCTCTGATGACATATTATATTAACCCAAATGAAAAAGGCTGGATGGATGAGGAGATGATGAAAGCGTGGCTGAGGCAGGTGTATGTGAGGAGACCAGGTGGTTTTTTCCACCTGGTAAGTAAGGCTGCAAGCGGCGTGGGAGCGATGGATGGATTAATACTTTTATAATAAATACATGAATAAAGCACAATCATACTCAGTTTTGCTCCCGCTCTATTTTTCTACCTGAAAACTTAATTCAACAGCAGCCTCTGGGCCGGGTCTCCTCCGCGTATACAGCGGTGGCTGGCAGGTGTTTTTTCATCTAAATAATCTAAATCTTGCAGCTATGTTTGCTGTGATCAGTGGGAATAAAGTAGTTTTAATATGTTTTTAAGTGAGAAAGTCCACCTGAAAACTTAATAATTGCAGTCAGTTCATCCAGATTATCTATTTCTGTCGGAGGCGCTCAGACCCCCACATACCAGCGGTGCGCCGACAGTAGAAATCCCTTCATCAGCAGCCTCTAGGCTGGGCAGCCTCCGGGTTCAGGCGGTGGCTGGCAGGTGTTTTTCATCTAAATAATTTAAACTGCAGGCACCAGGATACCGGTAATAAAAGCGAACATATTCCGTCGGCAGGTTTCAGGATTTTAAGTTAATTTTGGAGTGATCACAGCGCTGTGTCATCTGCGATGTGTCTGTCTCACGGCCAGCTCCCAGGTTTGATTAATACTTTGTAATAAATACATGAATAAAGTACAATCATACTCAGTTTTGCCCCCGCTGTATTTTTAAATACGCAGTAGAGGTATTTAAAGGTAGTAGAGGACATGTACCTGTATATAAAAAACGCGCCCTATAGTCCGGTGCGCCTTATGTGTGTGTTAAATACAGAAATGGGACACATAACTGAGAGTGCGCCTTTTAGTACAGTGCGCCTTATGGTCGTGAAAATACGGTATATTTACTACTGTGATCTAATTAAGTTCTTCACATCTCTGGCAGGCAGATTACCGATGTGTAAATTACAGATTTATCTCACCAGCGAATATAACCCACCATTATTCCACCAAAGTGCTGCTCTGCCTTATTGATTTTGTGTTGCTTTATTGTTAAGGCTGATATTCTATCAGTGAGAGTCCTGTGCTACTGTAACACTACAGTGAAGATACAGAAGATACAGTTGGGGTTAAAATCAAGTATTTATATGTCTGGTTGAAGTGAGATATTACTCAACAAACATGTGATATTGTTAAAATAAAAACCACAACATGTTCATGTTCAACTTAATAACTTTTTTTCTCCATAGTCTTGACTTAATATCTCCGCTTGGGTATAATCTGTTCCAAGGACAGTTCTTTCTTGTAGTTCATTCCGATTCAAATAGTGTTGACATATGCATTAAGCAACTTTAACCTGAGGGTCACTATTCTTCACTACTCTCTTTTTACATTGGTAATGTCATACATTTTAAAAATAGTACAGGCAAATTGTGAGATTTTAATTCTTAGATTGAGCTCTTGAGTTTCCCAGTTTCCCACTTTCTCCCAAGTGTCTTTGTTTTAAGCTGCGTTCAGGCCGGGCACATTTTCTCCATCAAAGCATGCAAAGATTTACATGCAAAGTATATGGGGGACGGCGTCAAGAGGTCTAGCAGCACGTTCGAGCATCGGGAGTGGGGCATACGAGCATTCTAGCTTCGAATCTTCTGAGTGTTCAGGCATCCGAGCGTTGGAGCACCCGAGTGTTTCAGAAAATTTTACTTTTGCTGCTGGACGCCGAAGCGTTAACCAAACAGAAAAGCTGATCCAGGAGTTTTTGGATGGAGATAGACACTACCTGCATGCTGTTACCGTTGCTGCAGAAATGTCTACATATGAAGAATAAATAAATATCAAGGGGGTAAACTCCAAAGGTTACAAAAAAGCCGGAAGAATGGATTTTTAAGAAGAAGGAACTGAGAGCGAGCTCTGATCATAATTGCTGCAGTAAAATATTTGTATTAACTATATCAAAATAGTTTATAAATACACAAATTAATTAAAAATGTTAAAACATGCCAACGAAAGATATTGTATTATATTTTCTGGTATTTGGAGTTTTTACAACAAACCTTAAAAACTCTTTATATTCACTTCCATTTGCTACGAACGTCAGCGGAAAATCCCCCACAGGCTAGCCGCAGCAGAGAGCTTTCAGTAAGGATTTCCATGCTGCCGACCGGCGGTATGCTGGAGGTCTGGTGCTCCAAACAAGAACTACATATTTTAGTGGGATCTTAACAAATAAAGCCAAGCTAAAGCTCAAAGCTACAGAGCAGATAAACAACCAGAGTGCAGAGCTCCAGAGCGTCAAAGCGTCAGAGCAACTTGACCAGTGTCTGACCCAGTGTCCAAATTTTGCCGTTGAGGTGGTTTTAATGTGAAGAAAAGTTTTGTTTTGAATGCAGCATTAAGGTGCACTGTAGTTTTTAAAGTGCAGCAATCCTAAAACCTCTGGACCTTAAGAAAACATGATTATGTATGTATTAGGCTGCTGCTTTTATTGACGAACCAAAATTAGACTTTATTTGAGATTTATGACCATGAAGGAAGCTTTCATGGTATGTTGGCATCTTGTCAAAACCATTCAGTATCATAGAACAGCCTGAGAATTTGAATATGGGAAAAAAAATTGCTGCATTTAAGATATAGCATTATTTAAAAGCTGCAGGCAGCCATCAGGTGAGACTAACTTGAGTCATGCGTGGGAGAAAACAGCCCCGTCTCTTAATTGTACTTGAGTCGGTACATTAACTCTATAAATGAATTCTCAACAAAAGAGTCAGACTGAGTGAAGCTTTTAGTTGAGCACTTCATCATCTCTCAAGATTCCCATTTCAGAGTTTCCCTAAAACCTGAAACATCCAAAAGGTGAGATGTAAACATTCTTTTCTGAATATGGCGTTTTAGAACCAAGACATGAAATAAGAGTCTTCAGAGACAGTCTAATATTTGCAGGAAATGCTGTTTAAAAACAGTGAGCTGAAATATTTGACCCTAGAGAGACAATCTTTCTGTCAACACAAGCATATTTTCTAGGTTTCTAAGATCTATCTTAGTAATTTCCTTCTTTCATTGCCCGGCCTTTTAGATTGCTTTCTTTAAAGCTCCCCTCTGTGCGTCAGACACACTGACATGGCTCTTAACTACAATGCCATAGCTGAGCTCTAAATATGGTACTTTCTTTTTTTCAACAGATGGTATCTTTATGTATCAGTGCAAGGCGTTGCAATTGACAAAGACTCCATGATGGATGTCGAAAGATTTCAGAAAAACTTAGCAAATGTCCTTTTGCCTCAGATTTAAATCTGTTTGTGGGATTTCAATATACAAACCTGTTTCCTTTTTTCTTCTGTCTCTTGTTAAGAAGATATTGGGATAATATGAAATCAGATAATTGCTAAACTTTTCAGGCATTTGATTTCTACCTGCAAAATAAAAAAAAAATTCAGGTTAATTTAAGAATAAAACCTATTCGCTCTGAAATATGGTACAGCAGGGTTATAAAATGGAGTCTCTTCCTCTTGCTAAAGTGAAAGCAGCTCGTTTTGTCATGAAATTAATAAACCATGACTGCGATTAAATTAAGATCATTGTTAAAATCTGTTTTCAGAAGAAGTAGAATCTTTGTCTATTTGTAATTGTTGGCTAAGTCTCAATAGAAATGTGCATCTTTATGTAGAAAATCTTCTTTCTGCTCCATCCCACTAAACCTTACAACTATTCTGTTTGCCTTTTTGTTTGCTTTCTCTCTCCCTCCGCAGATTCTTCCCTTTCAGTTGTCCACACTTCCCCCTTCTTTTGTAATTCATGCAAAGCTGGCATTAGCTGGAGTCAAGGACCACTGCTTGTTTGTTTGTTTCATTCATTCAACATGAAAACAAAAACAAATGAAACTCCCCAATTGTTGCTCACAAATACAAGATATTGTCTCTTTTGTTTACATCCAGCTCTGGGTAAAGCCTAGTGGCACAAAGGGTTATTAAAGTATTCATTTTCATTCATGCCAAAAGCTAACAAGTTTTCATTTTTGGCTCTGATGATGAATGCTGGAGTGTTTGGCAATTCAAAACTCAACTGAGACTTAAAGCAGGGTTGAGCAAAATCTCAAAGTGCTTAACGTCATTATCACAGAGCTTTAGCCTGATATGATCAAAGCAGCCAGTAGGATTCCAGTGAGTTGCTTTTTATCCAACGGTTTGCCTTCTGAATCTGTTATCTTTTGGGGGGCATGGAAGATTTAGCACAATGTGCACAATTTGAGTACAGAAAACTGTCCTCAAATTGTGCACATAAAATACAGTTCCTTCCACACCCATTTGAATCCTGCATACATATGCAGAAAAACTTAGAATAAACTCAAGATAGTAGAAGCTCCCATGATTGAAAAAAAGTAATATTTGTCTTTTGAAAATATACTCATACCACAGTTATTTAAAAACAAGTTTTACTGGAACATGAATAGAATAGAATACAATAGAAAATCCCTTTATTGTCTCACAATTTGGAAATTGTGTTGTTACAGCAGTAGCAAAAGATTATAGCAAAATTGGTAACACAATGTGGACCTTAGAAAAGTGTATAACAATAAGAGAATAAGTAACAGAGTTAAAAAAAAATAAAATAAACAAATAAGTATTGTACTGTACAGTGTTTCTACTATATAAATACTGTGCATCTGGAGAATAAATAAGCAATATACAGCTGTGGGTATTTTAACAGTAATAGATTTGTAAAAATAGCAACGCCAGAGATGTGCAAAAAATGACAGCAGGATGTTATTTAAGTGACTAAGACAGAAACTGTGCAAAAATCAGCATGAATTTAACAACTTATTGGGATTGTCTGTAACAGTGATGGTTATAAACTCTTAAAGCTGCTGGGGAGGAGGATAGATGATAACGCTCCCTGGTGCACTTAGGGTGCAGCAGTCTGTCACTGAAGGAGCTTTCCAGTTCAGCAACAGTTTCATGCATTGGGCAAGAGATATTATCTAACAAAGATGTTATTTTAGTTAGGATGCTTTTGTCTCCCACCTCCTGCACTTAGTCTAGAGGGGATCCAATCACAGAGCTGACCTTCCTGATCAGCTTATCTGCTTTCTGGAAGGTCTTTAGTAGCGTCCCCTGCCCTCAAAAAAAGACCTGTTTTCTCAGCATGATGTATCTCTTATGCTTTTAAGTTAGTCTCTTTAGACTTTTTGATTGTTTTGGGGTAAAACCATTAGATGTTACGTACTTTACTACGTAAAAAAACAGGTATCAAACAAAAGATGAATATTCCACCATTAAGTTAAGGTTCAATAAACTGTATAAATAATGCCTGGCATCGTAAACATAAAAAAAAACAACTTTTTAATTAAAAATCATGGTGCCCTCTGTCAGATACTGGGAAAATTATCCAAACCATCAGCCGGAATGAACAGAGGAAATGTTCATTACACATTAAAGATATATTTGGTATAATGATTTCCTTCGCCAAATTAATTTAATCAAGTGCTCTACCAGGAGTGTAAAAGATTATGAAAGGTGCTGTCAGACATGCCATGGCCTTAATCAGGAATTATTCCAATAGGTCTTAAGGATCCAAATCTTAAACCTGATCAGAACAGAATCTAAAAGGAGATGGAGAAATCTGTTATCTTAGTTGTGAAAAAAAGGATAATATTGTGTGAGCTGCTAACTTATCTGCTTGGATAGCCTTACATCTTTATTAAAGTCGTGACAACTCATCAAAGGGAGACAGATGGGGAGTGATATGCGGCGAAGATTCCTGATTGAAATCAGATGGAGGACATAAAAGTTCAGGATCATCGCTTTCAGTGGCCACATCTCGTCCATATAAATTAATTTCCCTGAAATTATTTGGACACACTGAGGGGGTAGACAGATTAAAGTATGAAAAGTGCAAAGAATGACCTTTATCCTTCAGTACCTTCTATATAATCTTTTATTTTTTCTTCATCTTTCTTACTTAACCTTTTTCTTTGCAATTATGTTGACTTTATATTATTTCAATCTTGTTTGATGCTTCAATGCATTCAACATTAAATGCTGTTATTTAAATGGATGTGTAGGTTCCCATTCATTGAGGTTGTGGCCTTTCTTACAGCTTGAATGATAAGCATTAGACTTCAATGTGAGGGAGGCTTGCTTTGATAAAGTTTTTAGCCTGTTGAATTGATCTAAATTGATAAATTCTGAACTGAATACATAAGTTGATTCTAGATGTTTTGCATTAGTTTTTTATTATAATTGTGCATTTGTAACTTTTGAAACAGTTAAGTTAAACTAATTCCATAAGTATATACATATACTATATGTAAGCTATAGTTTGATGTGTTAGTGACTGCTACCTCTTATATATATAAAGAATCGAAAATGTTTACTGCTTCCCTTTTGACAGATATAATCAAAGAAATTTGAAAGTTATTTGTTTTGCTTTCCTGTACAATATGTACACCGTAGATTCTAAAGTCTTCAATCACATTTCTACCAAAATGTTTTAGATTTTATTCAGTTAAATCTAAATTAAACAATAAAATTCAACAAATTTGTTTTTACCTTTGACTTAAAAGAACTCCGGCTTTCAGGACTTTTACATTCTTCTGGAAGTTTATTCCGGATAAATGGCGCATAGGACCTCAATGCTGCTTCTCCGTGTTTAAAGTCTATTCTCTGAGCTACAGGAAGCCAGTGGAAGGACTTCAGAACCTGGTTTATGTGCTCTGCATGTAGTCTGTCTCAAATTGTTGAAGTCCCCACAAGAATAAATATTGGTAGTGATGGAACTATTTCTGGGACATGCATTGACCACATCTACACAAATGCTGCTCTCCAGTGCTCTAATGCAATCTCTGTGCCTGTAGGTTTTAGCGACCATAATATAATTGCTATTAGTAGAAAAACAAAGATTCCAAAACCTAAAGCTAAAATCATTTTAACACGGTCCTATAAGCGATTTAATGAAGATTTGTTTGTAAGTGAAATCGCTAATGCAAACTGGAATATGGTTTGTAGTGAGCATAACCCTGAAGCGGCACTGGATCTATTTATGTCAATGTTTATGGATGCTGTAAACAAATATGCTCCCTTAAAAAAGTTTGTTGTCAAAAATAGGTCTGCCCCTTGGCTTGACCTTAGTCTTAGGTCGCTAATGGCAGAGAGAGATTCAGCTAAAAAACTCTTTGTACTTTCTGGATCTATTGATGACAGGCGGAAATGCTGTTCTCTACGTAATCAAGTCACAAAATTGAATAAGGTAAAAAAAAAGGGACTACTTTAAACGAAGGTTATATGAGGCGAGGCACGATAGTAGAGGAATATGGAATGTTTTAAATGAAATCATGGGTCGGAACACAACTGTGTGCACACCCTTTGTTGAATCAAATGGATTTGTTCTCACAAAGCCAGGTGATATTGCTAATCATTTTAATGACTATTATATTGAGAAAGTATCTCAATTAAGGCAGACTATGAACACTTCACACAACATTAGATCATATGAATGTATTAAGAACATTATAATGAAAGGTAAAAGTTGTGAATTTGTATTTAAACAAGTTGACGTCCATAGGGTGGAACATTTGCTCCGTTTTCTTCCTGACAGTAAACTAGCTGGATTAGATAACCTGGATAGTAAATTGTTGAGAATGACTGCTGGTGTCATAGCAGCTCCCATCTGTCATATTTTTAATCGTTGCTTGGATGTGGGCCTATGTCCAAGGATCTGGAAGGAGGCTAAAGTTATTCCTTTACCTAAAGGTACTAAATCTGCTTTTAATGAGGGGAACTCTAGACCAATAAGTACTTTACCTGTTTTAAGTAAAATTATGGAAAGATTGGTACATGCACAATTTCAGGATTATTTTGTAAAAAACAAACTTTTTACAGACTCTCAACATGCATATAGAGCTGGCCACTCAACCTCTACTGCAATGATTCATATGACTGATGACTGGCTTAAAGCGATGGATAAATCTATGTTGGTAGGTGTTGTGTACCTGGATTTTAGTGCTGCTTTTGACATTCTGGACCATACTTTATCAACTGAGAAACTTAAATTTTATGGTTTTAATTCTTCGGCATTAAAGTGGATTGAAAGCTACCTGTCTTTTAGATCACAGAAGGTTTATCTGAATGGCAGCCTCTCCAGTAGAAGAAGTTTGGAGTGTGGAGTTCCACAGGGCAGCTGTTTAGGTCCTTTACTTTTTTCAATCTTTACTAATGATCTAGCTTGGGCTACAAAAAGTGCCAAAACTGTCCTGTACGCAGATGATACCACTTTGTATTATACTGCACCTTCATGCGGTGAATTAAATCAGGTTTTGAGCCGAGAACTGAATGTTGTATATGATTGGGTGGTGAGTAACAAACTGGCCCTCAACATCTCTAAGACTAAGTGCATGGTAATTGGTTCAAGGCACAAGCTGTCCGCAAGCCCAAAGCTTGACTTAAAGTTTTGTGACTTGACGGTTCAACAAGTTGAAAGTGCCAAACTCCTTGGTGTGATGGTAGACTGTTCTCTGTCTTGGTCTCACCACATTAATTATATTATTGTGAAAATGGGAAGAGCAATTAGTTCCGCAAGGAAATGTTGCTCTTTTATGGCCCGTCCCCTTTTATGTCAAATATTTCAGAGTCTAGTGTTGTGTCATCTTGACTATTGCTCTACAGTGTGGACATCTGCTGCCAGGGGTGAACTCAAAAAGCTACAGGTTGTTCAGAACAAGGCAGCACGGTTGGTACTGGGCTGCCACATTAGATCTAATGTCAACCAGATGCATTCCTGCCTTTCCTGGCTTACGGTTGAGCACAAGTTGCTTTTTAATACACTTATCCTGTTTAAGTCAGTCATGAGCAGTAATGTTCCTGCTTTTATACATTCACAAATTGTTTATAGTAATTCTGTTCATGACCACAACACTAGAGGTTCTTGTAATGGGCAGCTTGTTTTACCAGGTCCAAAAACCAATGCTCTAAAGAGATCCTTTATATATAGATCATTACACCTTTGGAATAATCGACCTCACTACATCCGCTACACTGAGAGTAAATTATCTTTTAAAAAGAATCTGAGACTCCATTTGATGCCCTGAAGTGTTTTTGTTTTATTGACTGTTTTATTATATTTGTTCTTGTTTTATTGGCTGTTTTATTTTACTTGTTCTTTTGTACTTCCTATAGTAATTTTAAGAAATTACATTTTTGGAAATTTTTATATTTGTAACTGTTTTTACTGTATGTTTTTAATGTGGACCCCAGGAAGACTAGCTGTTTGCCATGGCAACAGCTAATGGGGATCCTTAATAAAATTACAAAATTACAAAATTACAAATTACTTTCTTAGTTCTAGTGAGGACACGGGCAGCAGCGTTTCAGATCAGCTGCAGCTGTCTGATAGACTTTTAGGCAAACCTGTGAAGATACTGTTGCAGCAATCAATTCAACTAAAGATAAATGCATAATAGAGTTTCTCTAGATCCTGTTTGGATATTAGCCATTTAATCCTGTTCTTCAGGTGATAAAAGGCTGCCTTAGTAACTGTCTTTATTTGCCTCTGAAGGTTCAGGTCTGAGTCCATCATGACACCAAGAATTTGTCCATTATCAATGGTTTCTAGCTGTAGTAGCTGAAGCCATGAAATGATGGCACATCCACATATTGATCTTTTGTAAGAATCTTGTGTTATTGTGATATAAAGCTATTTCAACTTGATAGTTATGGTAACTGATCTGCTATAATCTAAGCAAAGGGGAGCATGTAGATGTTGAATAGCAGGGGCCCGAGAAGGGAGCCTTGAGGAACGCCACATGTGATTTTCTGGTCCCTGATTTAAAGTCCCCTGCTGACACATAAAAGTCCCTTTCCATCAGGTAGAATTTAAACCAGTCCAGTGCTGTACCAGAAAGGTCGACCCAGACGCTTTAATAAAATCAGATGATCAACACGAGCTTCACTGAGGTCCAGACATACCTATAATTCCATTGGATAATTATATCAACTTAATTTAACTTCTCCAATAATTTGCTTTGCTCATATTTCCCCCAAAATGGCTTAGAATTGCAATTCATAGAATTTAATAAAATAGATTAGCATCTGTGCTTACTTCATTATCCTCCCCATTGGGAAATACCCTGAAACCAATTAGTCCCTTTGAATCAACGTATTGCCAAGCAGCAAAAAGGGAGATCTACCAATATTTCTTTATTTTTATCAAGTAATACTGTATATCAATTTTTATATTTAAAGCTGCTATATTTTGCTCTTGTTTTTGTCTTTCCCTTTTTTTTATTTCATCACTTTTGTATTTCTTTAAATTGTGTCACCTGTGACAGTCCTTGTGTTGTCTGCTGAACTCAACATTTCCTCTGACCTCCAGAATGTTGAACAGACTGTTATTTTTATGCAGTCTCTTGTTGCTGCTTTAGGCCTAAGTGATTTTTGTTTTGTGACGGAGGGGAAAAGTATAGCCCTCAGCCTTTCAACTAGGCAGATGGGCAGATAGTAATTACTCTGTGTCATGCTTGTGGAAGACGGTCTTATGAGAGCAACCTGTCAGAAAATGTTTACAAACCTTTCTGTAGGTACATATGGTGCTCCCAAGCTTAAAACCAATCATTATGAAGATTAATGCTCCAGGTTACTTAATTTGTTTTAATCATTAGGTATCTGTCGATCATCTGCCCTTTAAGAGACGTGCGTTTTGCATTTGAATTGATGGATGAAAAGATGGAATATATTTCTGGTTGCTGTGACATGAGGTAATGTGTGCACTTAAAAAATACATTGATTTACACACCCGAAAGATAAAAATAAAATGGACATAGACAAACTGGAAAACAGATTTCTTCTAGTCCTAGAATTTTTCTTGAAAAGGCTCAAATCCTTCTTTTATTTAGCATTAACTAAATGTTAGAGTTGTTTGTTCCTGAAAGCCACATTGCCAGCTTACACAACAGTGCAGAGCTGGGGTTGGTGACTTGTATTGATTTCTCTGTCACATACGCATGTTGTTTGAAACCGGGGTTAAAGACTGGGACAGGAAAGGGGCACTGCAGATTGATTTAGACCACAGTCTGATACACAAACCACAACCTTACAGGCTCAAAGTCATTCAACCAACCTCTAACACTCATCCATAACCTCTGGACATGTGATCTGGTATACGTGTTCAATATGATATAACTTCAGTTCATTAAATTGAGACTGTCGGCACACTGAGATAAACTGGCTGCTGGCTCTGTTTCGTTTGGCCTCTCGCTAATACTACTGGACTGGTTATGTTTCTGTGGACCCACTGATGACTGGTGCTGTGTGGGAAATAAACATATTAAAAAAATCTGTTTGAAACGGTAATAAATAAAAAGAAAAACATTAAATAGAGACAAATACAAGTAAAATATCCAAATAATTTTGTAATATTGTATATACAAGGATGTCTTGAATATTTATATGTGACAGACTGGATTAGAGAGACCTGGCTGTCTGATCTAATCGAAAATTTGCCTTTAGATGTTCAAATTTATCATATTGGCAAAAGGGATTACCAGAAATTTTGACGGTAAAACTTTAGACGAACACGGTGAACTTTTATTGGTTGGATACTCTATATCTCTCCGACACCGCCGTGCAGCTTTAACTGTGTCTCTTCGATTTGCTCAGCAGCAGGCCGTATGTTTGTTGGTGGCGGCTTTTTTTTTGCATCTTATCCCTTTTTTTTAAGTGATTTGTTTCTGAATTTTTTAATAGAAATTAAGGCATTACACATAATAAATGTACAAAAAAACAGGGCGCCAAGTCTGTCCTGTTTTTCAAGGCACCTGTTAAGTCATTCTTATTAATGAGAAGTTCCACTGTTAGATGATGTAGATGTAAGGAAACTTTTACATTAGAACATTAAAGCCCTGAAATGAATGGTTCCTTCTGTGCCAGAAAAACAGCATGAATAAAGAGCTTCTAATGCTGAGGATTGATGTTCACACTTCAACAACAATAATAATAAGTGAAAACAGAGACTCCATCAAAAACAACCTAAAGGAATGAGTTATATAGAGAGACAACTTGACAGCCTGTTGCTAGTCACGGTGCGGGGGGGATCAGCTGCAGGAAAGTAAATCAGAATAGAGCATCATCAATAAGACCAAAGAAAGAAGGATTTGAGGTGGGTGGTTAGTTGGAATATATGGAATATACAAGAAGAAATGAATGGGAACTAGGGGCCAAATCAATTCAATTCAGTTTATTTATGTAATGCCAATTCATAACATGTCATTCTCAAGGCACTTTACAGTTCACCAGATCGTTCAGTCAAATTGATTCAAAGTTTTCTATCTAAGGAAAACCAGCTGATTGCATCGACTCATTGACTGGAAGGCAATCCCTCACACTAAGTATGCTTATAGCGAGAGAAGAGAAAAAAACTCCCTTTTAACAGGAAGAAACTTCCAGCAGAACCAGGCTTAGTGTAAGCAATTATCTGCCGAGGCCGACTGGGGTTCAAGGAGAAAAAAGCAGAGATACAAAAGGCAACTAAAAGGCGGCCCCGTCCAGGAAACACACAGCCAGGCAGACGAGCTCCAAGCCAGCTCCCATGTCAGAGGATGAAGAGAGCACATCCAGCCAGTCACAGTCAGAGAAACAGGACTACACTGGAAAACAGGCAGCTCTCATACATCTAGAAACAAAGGTGTTGATGGCAGCAGCACAGATGGTATGACAGACATCTCAAAGGCAGAGTTTAAACCATGCGGTTAAATTGTAGATGATTCTTTCGGAAGCTGTTTTTGTAGCTTCTTTTGCTTTAGAATGAATATATATTTGATACAATTCTTTTTATTAATAATTTATTTTACACATACTTAAGTAATACATTCAACAAAATCTGAGGAGCCCGAAAAAGCCAGCTATTTATGGAGAGTCAGTCCAAAAACAAAAAAAGGGTGGAATTTCCCATCACTTGATGGAAAGTATTAAATCTGACATTTATGTTGATAGGGTTTGAAAATAATGAAATAATAAAAGCAAGGATTAACATTATAGTCACATTGAGAGGAACTCATGGAACAGACTTACAAATATTGATCAATATGCAGAAACAAAAACAACATTGGGAATTAGATTTTATTGTAGGCTTTGTACATTTGAGGACTTACAGGAAAATGCTAAACCATCACGAACCGTCCTCCATACTGGATGGTGGTGATAAGACTCACCTTCACTATTGGCTTATGTCCAAGAATTATGGGGAAAGGAGGAAGAAATCAGTGAGGAGGAGATGCAGAGAAATACAGCCAATTTAGGATAAGCAGCAAGTTTAATGAAAAATACCATCCCTGAAAGTCTTATTTAAATATGTTTATTTGGAAATGCAAATGAATGAGAAACAAAATCCCTCTCATAGTCTGTGGTACATATGGTCACACATACAAATATGGTTGGCCGTCCAACCCTGCACCCCTCCACCCCCTGCTGTTCAATGTTTTTTTAGGTTTTTCTCCCCCCCCCCCTCAACATTTAACCCAAAATCTAAACTGGTTGGACTTTTTTTCCTCCCTTGGCCCCAGCCGTCCTGTCACATTTTAATACAGCTGGTGTCTCCATGGGCTTACCCAATTCATACGCTTTACAAGCTGATTGTTTACCTGCTTGTATAAAAATCTGTTTCTCTCCCAACCGGCTGATAGCAACAGGCACCATTCTGTCAGCATCACGGCCACAGAAGCCATAGCTTTAATCTGACGTTGTTAAATCGTGTCCCCCTCTGTGTGCCTGTTTGACTGGATCATTAATACTTGTCACAGAAGTAAAGACCTGGAGGCTGCTGAAATCATTAATTTGGGAGTGTCTTGAAAGTTTTATTCAAAACTTATTGTTGTGAAACTCATGAAAGATAAAATGAATTCAAATGTGATGTTTATTAGATGCAACCAACAACAGGAAAGGATCCCTGCTTCTTTTTTTAATGCAGGCTGGCACCCCTAATAATAGCTAAAAAAAGAAATAATCTCCCAAACAAAGTAGAACACCCTGTAAAATCGACACAGGACAACACTTCATTCTTCCACGCTTCTTTTGTCTCAAGGATTCAGTGTTGCAACCTTCAAACAGCTCTGAGTACATTTCTGCTTTGCTACGGCCCCACATGTGGTGAAGATCTGCTTTGATGTTGCTGTGGTGCAGAACTTACTGCTGTTTTTCATGACAGCGTAACTCGATCCATAATCTGCAGCAGGTGGAGGCCCAGATGTGAATGACCAACATGTTAAAATGAATATAAAAAATGGTCTATTTCTGACTGATAAACTTCAGAACTTGAATCCAATATGCATAAATTTAATTGCTTTTCATGTTACACTGGTTTGACTGGATCCATTTTCTCCCTGCTTGCAAATTATTTTTGGAAGTCATGTCACATGGTTTCATGGTTCTAGTAGAAATATGTTTCCTGGTCGGATGAAATATTTTGGTGTTAACCAGCCTTTGTTTTCTTTTGAAAAGTTTTTTCTTTTTTTTGGATGACCTAGACACTAGCCTTTGAACCAGTTTTTTTTTTTTTTTTTTGTCATAGAAAATACAGTTTAAACCACTATGAAAAAAACGAAAGAAAAAAGATAGAGAAAATTCCAAATGCTCATATTTTTATTTTATTTTTATAGGAGTAAACTTTTACAGTGTTTTATTATTTCATTCTTTATTTACACAAACTAAAGCAACTGCTCTCATTTCAGCTCTTGCTTTAAAAACCTTTCGAAGGTTAATGTTATGAATACACTATCATTACAGTTGAATTTATTTTTCATGAAGGGTCTACCATTTTGAATTACAAAAACTTATCTTAAAAAGTTTCTAAATTCAGCCTTACAGTATCAGATTTTTCAAGCGTTTAATATTCTGTATGATGTAAGTTTTATCCTAAGAAGAATTGTGCTTCGCTTCCAATCAGTTCTATAATTTTCAAAAAAAATCAAATTTGTTATGCTTTTTCATTACATAAATCTGTTAAAAGGTAATTTCTCCCTTTCGTTTTTGTAAAACTATGTTGAAGAAGGCCTGCATTCCTCACTCACTCTTTGATGTCGTGATCTTATGGAGACTGTGATTCGACAAATCTTGAGATCATTAATTTTTTTTTTTTATTCGTTTATTTGATAGGGACAAGTATGTTTCATGCATCATGTCACACACTACAACATTTTAGCTACGGCTAATTCTCAATGTCTGTCCCCAGTTAGGCTTTTACACAAACACAGTGACTGTACACAAGAAAAAACAGAGCAAATTACACATTAAAACATCACAGAAATAAAATCAGGTCAGTTAGGTTATTAATGTTCACATGTCTGACCTCTCAATAAAAAGTCTTTAAGTTTATGTTTAAAAAGGACCCAGTTTGACTCTCCCTTCAGTTCTGCAGGTAATGTGTTCCAAGTTTTGGTAGCTTGTACAATGAAAGCTGATTGACCGAAAGAGGTTTTGCGTCTGGGAACTTGACAGTTTCCACTGTCCCTGCAGAAAGCCTAGGGCTGTTTTCACTCTTTGCAGCTATTCATACAAGTGTGAGTTCAAATCTCTAAAGCAAACACAAAGAGAAGCAGATAAGGGCTAAAACCTGGATCAACAATTAGACCCTTTAATTTCATTCAAACATATATTATTTTTTTCTATTTTAATCCTACACTTGTCCCTCTATCTCCTAGGGAGTTGTTTGGTCAGATGGAAGGTGATTTAGAAAATAATGAATGAATTATTGATGGCTTAGATATGTAGCAGTCTGGCAGCATTCAGTATTCATGTCGTATACTGTGTTTGTTTTTCTTATTTCTAAGAAATGTCTTTATCTCCATCAGATTGATGTTTTATTCAGTTTTTTCCTAAAACAAGAGAGTTCTTTTCACAACAATCCCAAACATTTAAGATCAGATGAAAGAAAATGCTCTGTTTATACTGTATGTAGTTTTGATTTCATAATTGGTGGGTTTACATCCTACTACAGTTATAGAGCATGGTGGGTGACAGAAACCAGTAGAGGTAGACTGTGTTTGGAGAGCATTTGCTTCAATCGAGACATTCATCTTAATCAGTTTTTGAGTTTTTTTGTCGAAGTTAATAAATCATTTCCACCTTCCTCGGCCTTCCTGGTACCACCTGAAGTGTGATTTGGTTTGGCAAGCTGTGTATGTCTCACTCATAATAATCTTCCTCCATCTCTTAGGATTCATTATGTGTCTGCAGCCTACAGTAAGGATGCACATTTTAACTCTCATTGGGAGCTGCTTTTTCCTGCAGCCTTCTCATGAAAAGTGAAAATCATTTATCTGCTTAACTGATTCATATTAAAACACTGTAATTCTGAAGCCCTGTCTCCAGTTGTCCTGTGAATACCCTCACAGTCAAAGACCACCAGTTCTGTCATCAGCAAATAAAAATGTAATTTACAATTGCAGAGTTGCATTATATAAAATGATGCAGCCTAATGAAATGGTACATTTCTTCTAAACAAAACAACTGTAGTCATTTAGTGAAAAACTATTTGCATAACAGCTGACTGATAAAGACTCCTACGACAAGTCTGGAGCCCTTGTAAAATTTTTTTGTACCTGAGTGAAGATTAGAAATAGGAGAAAAATGGTGAATGCAACATTTTCTCCTAAATCCATTGTACAAACAATTTAAGAATAAATATAATAATAATGATAATAATACTAATTGAACTTTATTAATCTCACATTGGAGAAATGCACCTCTGCATTTAACCCATCCCTTTGGGGAGCAGTGGGCTGCCATCGCGGGGCGCCCAGGGAACAGTGTGGGGTTAAGGGTCTTGCTCAGAGTGGTACTGTGGGAGTGGCGCTCGAACAGAAGCTCAGGATTCCAAGCTCTATGCCCTAACCACTAGGCCGCAACTCCCCAATTTGTGTGTACGAAAAGTTCTTGAATTAGGCCCACTGAGCGTAGGCCAGGATACCAAACAGATTAAATTAATACCACCAATACTCCAGGGGGGCTTAGTTATCAAGGAGATGGAGGATAAATCCAACAAATACAGACATGTCGGCAAGTTGGTCTGAGTTCAGTCGTGTCGATCAGAAACTTTTTTCAGTAACTTATCATTTTGAGACACACCCCCACTGGAATCCACGCACTTTAATCATTAATGTAATAATGAAACCTTGTGAAAAATTGATTAGCAGGTCCTCTGTGCTTCTTCAAGATGAAAGCTTGATTTTATTTTATTTTTTCTCTCCTGTCAGACCTAAGGTATGAGATATTGGCTCGAATAATTGTTAAATACCTTCCTCTCTCAGACACATCAGGACACACATGCATCCTAATGAAGCCCACCGAGAGCTTTAATTGAATACAGCAGTGATAATGACCCTGTCTGGCCTGAAGATTATAGTGTTTGTGTTTAAGTGAGCGTGTTTCAGGTCACTTATCCTCTCTGCTTAGTGCTGGCCGCTCAAATTCTCATCTGCTCCCTCTGACTGTCTGATTGCATTCTCTTCTTGTTCTATGGAAGTCAGGTGAGATATAGGTGCACTAAACAAGTAAAACATGTGAACTTCCTTTTCCTTTTGTGATGCAGTTAAGAAATGAATTGGTATTTGGTATAAATCTGGTGTAGTTCTAAATGAATAGATTTAAATTAATAGGCAGCAATATTTATTATTGTCCTCTGTTTTTATATAGCATTGCAGTGAAGTGTAGGTTTTGCTCCTGTTGGTTTGGCTTTCTATTTTCAGACGTGTTGCCGATGATTGCATAATCCTCACAATGGATTCAGTCTGGTGTCTGCGTAAGGCTGGGCTCTCCACAGTAAATGCTTTTTGTGGGGACCTAGATGTCTCATTTTGCTGCTCTGATTCTATGCAAGAACTGCTTCTATGCAGGACCAACCTCATCAAAGTGATTGCAAGCATATAAGTGATTGCATGTTTATGCTCTCCGTCTGTAATCTTTCTATTGTCCTGTAAACCAGCAGCAATTTCAAATAAAAAAATGCATATCAGCGCTAATTGGGTTATATGGAGCTCCCAGGCTTCTGTAGTTTAAAAAAATAAAAATGAGTACATAGTAAACGAAATGGCAAACTTCTTTTAGAGGGATACTCGGCAGATCAGGTATTTCTTAACATGCTGCATTATTTACCATTTTTAAGCACTACTCTAAACCTCTGTTCTAATATACATTTCAACGCTCCGGTACTTTTGTTGTTTTTTTTTAAGCATTGCTTTATGCCTTCTCGGGGAGCGTAGAACATAAACAGAGCAGATGTGAAGGAAAAGCTGGGAAATTAGTTTTTGTTTCTGATGTTTAGCTTCCCTCAGCAGCACAGTCAGCATTTTAAACTCTATCAGAGGTTGTGACATGTAGCCCATTAGGGCCAACTCCCATTAGATTGAAATAGCCGGATATGCATGTTTGCAGTTAGAGATGCATTGTGGATTTTAGCTGAAGAAACATTTCTTAAGATCCTAGAAAAGGGGTTTCCTCTTAAAAAGCAGGCCATTGTTAAAACCAATATCTGTGCTTATGTATTTTTTTCTAGCTTATGAAGTGACTTAATATTTTAAGAATGTTTGCTTTAATTTTATTTTTTGTCTACTTGTGTTTATTCTACAAAATTGAGTTATACTAACAGACTTTGGTGTTAATGTCTGCTTCCAATCAACCAAAATGAATAATTTTGTCATCTTTGTATTAGAATAGCAAAATTAGATGCACTCCTTTCATCCTATTTTGATGCAACAGATAGGGTTAAGGCTCTGGAGCCATTTTAAGTTGTACTTTAAGAACAACAAAGGCAAAATAGCTTATTTTTATTAGGAATTGATATTTAACAATTAATCTTTTATAATAGTTTTCCCCAGTAAGCCAAGGTAATTGTAGCATCTGCATATCTTGCCACACAGTGAAGCAACGTAATGGTATGATTGAATCGGTGCTGCATCATTTAACATGACAATCAGCAACTCATAATGTGGGGAAATATATCTGCATGTTATACAAATTGGTGGTAGCCCTATCAAATCTTTACTTTACGATACAAACAGCTTAATATGATGATGCAAGTGGGTTTTTATGTGGCCTTGTTTCTTCTTATCCAATTAAAAATAAAGGGAGATCCAGAATACAACATGATAGGGCTAAAACTGTAGCTGTTTGTTCTTCTTTGCATTCCCTGTAGAGTAATTAGACCTCCATGCATCCTTAATCCAGAATATTCCATTGCAGGGAAACTTTAAGCTATTTAAAACTATGTATGGAAGGTTTAGCTTTCAATATCAGCAGATGACTTAGTCACCTTTGGCTCAGTCTGAAGGAACACAGACATGTTTCAGTTATAAAGCTCCTAGAAGCTTTTAACAGCTTGTATCTTTCCCTTGATTTCATTTATACACACGTCACTGATAATGCGAATAGCTGTGTTCTAGTGTTCTTCGCTTGGTAACAACAAAACCTTTGGCAGAGACTCCTGTTAGAGCTTAGCTGTGGTGCATTCACAAACTAGGGGGTTCATTGAGGCATAAAATCCTTCAACATCAGTTACAAGCCGGTTTCTCTGTGCATCTCTTATTTCTGTTGGGTTTTTTTCATCTATTTTTAATGATGTATCTTTTCTTCTGTTTGTTTGAGGTTTCAATAATATGTGCTTGTTAGTTTGTTTTTTTTTTCCATACAGTTATTCTTGATAAATAAGCAGTGAAATTTCACACACGTCCGCAGTTTCTTTCAGCTTCATAAAAGTGTCTGCTGTTATTGTGAAATTCCTTGTTTTATTTTAGAAATGAAAACACTTTAATGAATCACAGTCTTTCTTTTTTTTTGTAGGTTTTCATATTTTTTTGTTATAACTCACATAACCAAAACCCTGTGGTGCACAGCTCAAATTTAAGACGTTAAATATTGTTTTCATTTGTTTTTATCATTAAAAGGAAAACAGATTTCTATTTTATCTGCAAAAACCCAGTGAAGCTGCGTTACAGAAGATAATGCCGTATCTAATTACAAGGATGTGGATGATTTGTTCTTGAGATGAATGTTGCAGCTGATGTTATTAAATCTGAGCACAATGACTGGTAAATCAAACAAATCACCTGTTAAACATTCCCTGTTGATTAATCCAAGTAATGCTGTTGAAATAGCGATATCTTTGTAAACCAGAAGCAGTGCTTGTATTCACGATGGCAACAACAAAGAGAGAAAAATGTGTTGTGTGTGCCAATTAATTATTTCCTAAAACTCAGCAACAATAAACTGCAAGACTGGGGTTCAGTACTCACTTAATTTGCAGCAGGTCAAAATAATTTGTCGTAACATGTTTTATTTAAAATGCAGTGTAACACAATAAAAATGTGCCAGCTGCATGCATTGCTTCCATGCCAAAAGGAGAGCTGGCTTTTCATTTGTTAATGAAGAGACATAAATAGTTTAAATAATCAAAGATTTCTCCTTTGAATTGAACTTTTGAGTCTCTGTGAATCTGAAATATGACAAAGTTTATCATTTCGCTTTGAAAACACCTGGGGGAAAATCCTTTTTGTGTTATTCATACATAAATGTATTAGATATGCTCCAAATATAGCACTGCACACTCTTTGCTGATCATAAGGAATAATTAGGAAGAATTCATTGAAGGTGCATAGTATTTAGCTTTAAATATGAAAAAAATCAGGAAAACTGAGTACAGAATTATTTAATGTAGCATAAACCTAAAAACAATATTCTCTTATAACATTTTTATTATTTTTCTGTCACTGGGGTTGTGATGGACCAACTTCCCGCCACTCTGGGAATATTGACATTTAAACGCAGAATAATCCGCAGTCTTTGGCAAACGGCAAATTTGCATTCCTTTTTAGGAAATAGTACCCTTCTGTAAAGGTTCAGTGACAGTCCAGAAGAGAAGTGGACATAAATAGTCATGATAAGACACTATTTGTATGTAAATGAAGAAGGCACAGAATTTTGAAGTAGTTTCCAAGCAGCAGAAGCAGGAGAAGGGGGTTGTTCATAGAAACATAGCTGAGTGTTACATTTCAAGAGATCCAGATAAATAGGAAGTTAGACTCAAATTTTTAAATATAAATGCATCAGTATAAACATTTTGCAAAAATGAATGTCTGGACTGAGCCTGAATATTACCTAAATAAGTAAATAAATTGTTAAACACAAAAAGAATTGTAAAACTGAAAAAATCAAATAAAAGATGAGTTCAAACATTAAGTTGTTCAACCATCAGTTCAACTGTGAGCTTTTTTTCTTTATTTCTGGACAGAATCAATAGTATTTTTAAAATTTCTGTTATATGAAAAAGAGTTTATCTCTTTAAAAGATGTTTTATTGTTTTACCAATAATTATTATCCAAAATATTTCAGCTAAATACCATAAAAAACAGATATATTGTAGTGTATTACCCTAAAGTAATAAAAGTCATTAAAAGTGTAACCAACAATAGTTCATCTGGCCCATTTATTTAGAAATTCAATCAGACTGCTGGTTTCTTATTCTGCAGATTTTTTTTTTCTCTTTGCTGCTGCTCATCTGCCTGAGATGCAGATTGAAGCTGATCTAAAAGATCTAAAACTATAAAGCTTGAAAAAGTCAACAAGCTTGTTTCAGCTGCAAACACATTAAACATTTAACATCAGATGAATGTCTGATGCCATTAAATATTTTGATGGACTCACAGAGTCACTTTTATTTCTTTGAAATCCTTTCTTTTTTTGCATCAGTGATTTATGCCCTGATTTGTTTACTGGCCCCCTCCGACCCCGGCCCTTCTCTCTTTAGGGCGATCCTAACTGAGCTTGCATCACTGTGTTTATAATTTGCTACAACAATCCCTCAGAGCGCCTTCAATTAAACCGATTTAATGAGCCGTTTTAAAGATTAATTTCCCATTGACGGGTAAATAAAGTAAGAAAAGGGCTCTTGAATATTCAGAAATCCAAAATATAACAAGCCTTGTTTTAAAATGATTCTTCAAGGAAAATCCCTAAACTATTTTCGTATGATAAGTTTGCAGTGAAAAAGTAGCCATTATTGTCTCTAGGAAACGTTAATGGGCTGCGACTTCTTCCTCGTTTGACCTGAAGTAACCATTAAAGATGCTCATCTGCATTTTTTTTTTTATGTTACCTATAAAGCCAGAAAAACATTTTTTAACAAAGGGTTTTCACCACACTGTCTATTTAGCTACGTGTCTGATTGAACACAGACACATGATTAAACTGATCATTCATCAAAGATTTGTTTATGATTTGGATCATGGAATGCCTCTGTACACCTTCTCTATAAAAATGTGATCTGTAATCGATTTTCTTATGGTTGCTCTATGTTATTATAAATTCTATATATTTTTTTGTTCTTCCCGTTGTCATATCTCCTATCTCCTTGAAGTTAATGGACTTTACATCACATTGATTTGTACTAAAGGGTTAGATATCCTCAAGCGTCTGGCTAATGGGCCTTTCTAGATATCCTGATTGGGAGAGTAAATGGAATACTTGAGAGCAAAGAGGTGTCAAGGTTAGTCTTTAATTCTGATTTGGTTCTATGTTTTTCCTCTATTTATTTGAGCGTAGAGGGGATTTGAATCACCAACATTTTCCTCCCAAGCAGAAACATTTAATGTTCACATATAGGGGGTAAACTGATCTGAAAACTGATGTTTCTCTGTCTCATTAAATGCCTTCCGAGAAATATTTCTCTCCAAGAGGTAAGACTTTAACTGGACTAAACCTGAACTTCCTTCTGTTTTGCTGTTCCTGAGTGCATTTTGAGTCATTTCTGCATGATTGCTTTTACTATTTGCTTTTTTTTTTTTTTTTTTTTTTTTTCACTGCAGTAGTCGTACATTTTGCTTTATTATCCATCCTTTGATCATTTGACATAGTGGTACTATAGGCTTTTATCATTTTAAATCCCTTGTGTTGTGTGCATTTTGTAAATCACACTCCAATCTTGCTTTGATGGCGCAATGATGGTATTTTTTTTTAAGCAGAGCTGCAAAAACATACGATTTAAGTTTTTTCTTCAGCTTTAACAATAAAAGAGGGTTTGAAAACTGAAAAAAAGCAAATAGGATATCAGTGTTTTCTGGTCTTTTAAATAGGCCATCCATTTGGATTTCCAGATCGTTTTCTGTTTCTTGTTGACTGAGTGCATAAATCCATGCATTTATCCATTCAGTCGTGTTTTGTTTTTTTTGTAGATATTGCATTTAAAACTATAGGAACACTAGAATAAAATTAAGAATATGTATATTCAATGAATATATTAATATATTCCATGAATATATAAAGTATTCTTATAATGTGTTGGAATTTGAATACCTAGTTTCCCCATCAGTTAAAATTTCAGCTCTATCATAAAATCTTTGAAATATTTGCAGCTTTGTGATTTGTGTTTTTTATAGAGCACTTTTCCATATTTTTCAGAATTTGTTTTTGTGTTTCTATAATCCTCTGTCTCTTTTCTTTGTTTTTGCACAGTTGATCAGAGTTTGTTTGAGAACTCCAATGCCCATAAGCAGAGCCCTCAGACCTCCAGGACAGGTCAACCCTCCAACCGACGCTCCTCTACATCAGCTAATTCCAATTCTGGCTCCACCTTGGTTGACACTCCATCCTCTGGTGGACAGCAAAGGCTGAAAAATGCTATTAACTTGGGCAAGGCAGTTGGTGCAAAGGTTAGTGCATCATAAGCTGATTTGTAGTATTGCCCTGCAGGTTCTCAAACATACCCAGTTAACTTATTCGTCCCACATATGTGAATTTATTGTTTCCTTAAGGTCAATGACCTGCTGAGGAGAAAGGAACCCAGCCACCTAGGGGACATCGGGGTCACTGAGGTCAATAAGAATGTCGGTGCTGTTTGGAGCTGCATGGACCAACTTGGTCACAATTCCACCAGCAGGTGTGAAAATATACCTTCACAAATTTATATTCATCACCTGAATTTGTTCAACTTTAATTTTTTCAGTCACTTGCATCCCAGTTTACAGTTTGAATATAATTTTAAAATAGAGAATTTTTTTTATCTGAATGTATGTCTGGCACTTCATTCAGATCTACCATGTGACATCCCTCTGAACTTCCTTCTTAATAATAATTAAAATAATAAAATGAAATATTACTTTATTATTTTGATTATTATTATTAAGGAAAACCAGCTGAGTGCATCCATTAATTGATTTGCAGGACAAGCTTCTTCTGGATGAGTTTGTGCGACAATGTTAACTGGTATTTTATCACAAAGTTGGTTAAAGCTAGTATGTGCAAAATCCCTCCTTGGCAGGTACCAACTGATGCACTGTCAGGAAAAAAATTTTTTTATCACACATCTACAGTTTCTTTCAGCTTCATAAAAGTGTCTGCTGTTATTTTGCAATTCCTTGTTTTTTTAGAAATGAAAAGACTTTAATGAATCCCAGGCTTTCTTTTTTTTTTTTATAGGTTTTCATATTTTTTTGTTGTCTTACATAACCAAAACCCTTGACTTAAGGACCAGAGTGGTCCACAGCTCAAATTTAAGACTTTAAATATTATTTTTATTTTGTTTTTATCATTAAAAGGGAAACGTATTTCTATTTTATCTACAAAAACCCAGTGAAGCTGCGTTACAGAAGATTATGCCGTTTCTAATTACAAGGATGTGGATGAGTTTGTGGGACAATCTTAACTGGTATTTTATCAAAAAGACTGCAAAGTTGGTTTAAGCTAGTATGTGCAAAATCCCTCCTTGGCAGGTAGCAACTGATGCACAGTCAGGAAAAAAAAAATTTCTTTTTAGATATGATTTTTTTGGAAACTGGATACCAAATGATGATCATCTATCATCCGCTTCACTTATATAAGAATGAATCAGCCCCACCTCTCAACAGAAAATGTATCTTTACTTTTAGCTTTTAAGAAACAAAACACTTGGAACTAAGTCTTAACTTTAAGAAAATCTTTCCAAAAATGCGCTTTTTAAAATGAGATTTCTTTCTATTATTTCTGCTCAACTCGTTCAAAAGTCCAGTTCCCAAAGCTCAGATCAGTTTGTTTTTGACTTTTCTTCAAAATATACGGTAACTGAATGATGAAATAAGTAACATCTTCTTCCCTCTTGAAAGCATAGAGTGGATAATTCTGGGCATTTTTCAACAGAACACTTTGTAGCTGAAGTCTGGAGACAGCAGAGAAGAACCAGACACACAGCCTAGGAAGAAACCTCTAGCAGAACCAAATCCAGGCTCAGGATGAGCAGCCATGCTCTGCGGCCAACCGGGGGCTGAGAGGACAGGAATGAATCATAGGGGAAATGTAGAACAGAGAGAAGGGAGGGATTTCTAGGGAGAAAAAACACAGAGAGAGTGAAATGATTAATGCTACAAAAACAGTTTTAAAAAAGCTTATAAATTGGCAGAGTGATGAGAGAAAGCTTTTTGCTGTGTAACTATTAATTGACTTGGCATTGTTAAGATTTGACTGTGTCTCACCTTTCTCTGGGATTCTTCATTTCATGGTCAAAGGAAAATAATGACTTAATGTTTTATTTTTCTGCATTAGCACTTTTCTGAATATTCTAACCTTTATGAATAGATGCACAAAAAAGTTTATTTCTAATGTGACTTTTTTGTGTTACCTTAAGGTATTTTGGACCAGTTGTTGTTAAATTGTCAGCTAGGGGTGAAAGTGGACTGTATATTTTGTTGTGAAATCCTTCATATTCCAATATCCCACCAGTAGGTGCATTAAAGGGTGAGTCATAGAGCAGGATATAGGTCTTCAGCTTGAAATCTGTAATGATTATACTTTGGATAAAGGGAAAACAGGCCTAAAACAGGCCAAAATTTCAACTCACCTTTAACAATTTACACTTTCAAAATAGAGTCATTTCACCCTGAGATCAGCACCCCTTCCTCTATCTATCAGTTCTATTCTTTCAGTCTAATATCATTCTCCCCCTCCTCTATTTTTAGTCACATCTTTGACTCCTTTCCCCGACTCGACCCACCACCACCGACTGGAAAGAAACGTATCCCTCGAGCTCTGAAGACGACGCGGGACATGATGATCTCCTCTGACCCCGTGGTCTCCTCGCCTGAGCAGGCAGACTCTCTGAGCCTCCTCCCCTCTCCTGACAAGACCACCCTGGGCCCTGACAACGAAATGAGGAGCGAGGAAGAGCAGCAAGAAGACAAGGAGGAGCAGGAGGAGAGGTCGACAGAAATGACACCCACACCCAATCCAGCAGAGATCAAAGCTAATTCAGAGAGCAAGGAGACGAAATCCACAGCGGATGCAGTCACAGTAGGGGAGGATGAAAAGGGGAGCCCGGAAGGAGGTGAGGAGGATCATCAGCTTCAGCTCTCTGTGCCAGACCTCATCAACAAGGAGACCCAAGCCAAACCCTGCGACGTCTGGCAGAGGGCGTCTTCACCAGACTCCCGGCTCGCCTCCTCTCCCATCTCTGGCAAGGCGCCGTGCCGCATCAGCCTCGGAGAGGAGGTCCTGCTAGGGAATGGCGCCCCCTGCAGTAAAAACACAGGAGGAAGCACTGAGGACACAGAGCCTCACCCAGACCTACTGTCCTTCGAGTAATGCAAAGCTCTTTGGATAAAGTATCCTCTGATCAGCCAACCGGCTTTACTTCAGTGAAAAGGGAACAGATTCATGAAGGGAGCAAAGCAGACTGCAGACTAAGCTTTCTACTAGACTTATAGACCATATTGTCTCTATTTGAAGTCTTTTTGACATCAAAAGAGATAAATATAATGCTTATAACAGGAAAACGACAGCTGCTTCACCATTATCACTGGCACATGATGCAAAATGAGAGAAAAAAACAAGAGCTTTTGTTTTATTGTGGTTTAAGTTATAACAAATTAATCAAACTGTTTTTTAAAAAGCTCTACCTTTGGCTTTTAAAGTTTCCTATCTGCTTTAATAATGTAACGACAACCAGATTATGTATAAATGAATGTATTTACTGCAGTGACATTGCCTTTAAATGGGTTAAAGATTTATAGATTTAAACAGAACCTTAAAACCCTTAAAATGACCACGGTAAATTTCATACCGATAAACAGCTGATATATTTAATGTTTTTTTATGTATGTTATGAAGCTGCTGCTTTGAAGCCAGTTATAGACTTAAAAAATAACATATGTTCAATAGAAATATATTTTAATTTTTTTTATTTTAAGTTAGTTGGGGAAGAGTTTAATCTTAGCGTATTTGTGGAAAATCGTTCCTAAGAAACCAAACAGTAAGTGAGAAAAGAAGGCAGAACAAAAGTATTCAATCACAGCAGGACTGCAACATGTTTTCACTGAAAGATGATAATTTCTAAATCAAGTTATTTATCTCCACTTCAGAATAATTAATAATATTTCATAAAGAGACATTTCTCTTTCAGGTATGAGCAGAATTTTGCTTTTTGGATGAGAAATATTCAGAAATAACTTTCTAAATATCAGATAAAAATATTTTTACCTCTTATTGCAAAAGTGTGAAAAGGAACAAACATATTTAAACAATGAACAGGATGTAAAGAAAGGTTCTTTATATGGAATTAATTGGAGCTCATTAACATTACTTTAACCTATAAATCTACTGCTTTTTACTCTTGTTTACCTGTAATATTTCAATGCATTCGGACATGAAAGGATAAAAGAGGTTTTCCTGTTCCCACCTGAAATATGCATGTCTTCATGTTCCCCTCCAATTCACTACAGAAAGTGGGAATAGAAAGACGTCTGCATGGAGGGTTTTTAGTAAAGTGACAAGGGGTGTTTCTGAGCTAAAGAGAGGCCAAGGTAATGAGCTGTCAACAGGAAGAGATGAAAGAGGAGCATTTTTATTCGAGCGGATCCTAAAGTGACAGACCAAAGATGGAAATTAACAACTCCATCAGATGGATGGTTTAATCAGTTGTTTTTTTGTTGTTTTTTTTTTATCTGTCAGAGGAGGAAAGAGAAGCAACACTGTGGAAAATACATGCAAAGTTGTTTTTTTTTATTTAAAAAGATGGAAAACCAAAGCTGAAGCGTTTCAGACATTCAATGCAGACAATGTCATCCATGTTTTTCCTCTTTAGACAGATGCTGACTGTTTCAGCCTGTTTTATTGTAAACTGACATTGAAAGAGAAATTATTAAGCCTTAAATCAAACCTTTGTGTCAAAGTAGGAAGATTAGTCTCTGGTTGCCGTGGTTACCTTAACACAAATCAAACACTAAGAAGTAGAAACCTGTAATTTTCTAACCCTGTAACCTGAAAGCAATCTGCAGATTTATGCTTCTCTGTTTTGAAGGCGTGGAAGTTTAAACATCCAAGATGGCTTTCAGCCAACAATTAAAAGCGAATGTCATGAATTTCCCAGATGCTGTGACCAAAGGCAGCACCAGCTGAGAATGAGAGGAATGTGGAGCTGTTCTTTATGAGGAAAAAAATAAGTTGCTTTGTCTCTTTTTTTTTTCTTTTTTTTCTGAATGTCGCTGAGGCACTGAGCTGTTACCAAGCAGCTGAGGCCTCCTCTGGATCTCAATCATGGCTAGCTTTTTCAGGGAAATCACTCAGAAAGGTGCACAGAGCCACAGATGTAGACAGAGCTCCAAAAAACAAGGAGAAGCCACTGACTTTGTGTACAATATGAAGAAGAAAAAAAAGGCAAACAAGCTTTAAAGTTAAGTGATTGCTGCTTGCAGGAGAACATGGGAGACAAGTCTTAACCTTAAGCGCTTTTTATTTTGGAACAAACTAACATTTTCTTGTAATATTTTAAGGTGACTTTTAACTGTATTTTGGAAAGGATTTGGTTCTTAAAGAAAGTATTTGAATTTTTGCTGCTTTTTCACTCCATTTTAGCCTCTTACACCTGACCAATGAATTATTAAAGTATCAAAAAAACTCTAAAAATTAAGAAATAATCCAGTATTGTGTTGGCAGCCTTATCAAAATCAGGCCCATCAAAAAATAAACAATAGTTCCCATATTTTTAACTGGATTTAAGTGTGTTTTTCAGTATGTTTTTCCAGCCCTTTCGTAATATCTTGAACTTCTCTCTCTAGTTTTTGTCATTTTATCCATGATGCTAACCACACAGATGTCTTTGATGAAAGATGGTTCTGGTTACTATTGAGTTTATTGCTCACTGGATCTTTTCTCGCTAACATCCAATCAGTATCTCCACCTCACAGTTAATACGTCCATTTAGTCATGTATAAAACCTCAATAAAGCGTTTATATATATTTTAAATTACAAGCTCAATCCTTAAGTAGGGGAAGGGTTCAAATTCCTGCAGGATTCCTGTTAAAACTGAGTTGCTCTTCTGTTTTTTTCCTTTCCTACCACTTCATGACGCTTAAGGATAATCTTTAGAATTTAAGGATAATGTTATGATGTTGTTTTTATCCATTTCTAAACCAGCAGACAGCACAGTGTTAAAACAAATCTGAATAACTTCTTAAAAAAAATACATATTTCAGCTTTTGAGCAACTAACTGAAACTCAGACATCTCATTAAATTTCAAATTTTGCTAAGATCTCAGATTTTAGTTAGCATTTTACGGCTATCTTACAGTTATGTTGCTTTTAATGCTTTAAACACATTACTAAACCTTATGAACTAAATCTTTATCTAATTAATCCAATCAGATTAAATACCACATTTTGAATTCCTCAAATTTTATAAAAGTTAAACTTAGAGCAGCTTGGAGGTTTAAAAAACAAAACCTTCTAACTGCATTTTAAACATTTCCACTGATGTAATGTGATTTTCTTCTGGTAGAAGCAGTGGAGACATAAGAAGGTACCTAGAGGTGCCAAAAAAAACTAATCTGGTGTTTAGAAAGGTTCCCAGGGTGGAAACAAAAGAAATATTGTTCACTTTTCTTTCCCCTTTGTTTTTTAATCTTTTTTTTTTGTTTAGGTGTGCACTGCATAACAAACTGCCACAGACTGGGAAAAAATATTAAAAATGAGTTTCAAATGAAAAAGTAGCAGAAAGTCTTTAGAAAAAGATTCAAAGGCACCTAAAAAGTTACAAGAAACTTAAGAAGCGCGATGATGGAAATTGAGGGAAGGTTGTTTAGTTTTAAAAAGAACAGCAGCTGGAGACTGGGTATAATGAGCATGTGTGCGGTGATGAGAAGATCCATAAAACATGAGAAGCAGAACTGCTTGTGGATCAACTGAGTAGAAATTAGAGCTCTAAAACTGATTTTACTGAGCGCTTATCAAAAAAATACATGTGTGTTTGCTGATGTTATAATTGAAATGCTTTTTAAAATTCATAGCTTAATATTAATTTGAGTTTAAAAAAATGAATTAAATTTATCATGATTTTGCATGATTGTTGTTAGGCTAGATTCTTTTAGTGAAATTACCAAAATGATTGTTTATTCTCTGTGTTTTAGTTAGTTTTTATGCCCTCTAATTTATATTAACAGACTGTCAACTAAACATAAGGGCAAAATGACACCATATGGCTGCTTATATTACCTGAACTGTTTTTTTTTTCTTCATCGTAATAGTTTTTTCTTCAAATGTCTAAAATAAACCACTAACTTAATCATTTTGTTGAAGGAACAAATTTACTGGAAGGTTTTTTTTTCCCTAACAACAAATGAAGGACTCATAGAAGGTAGATTTTTATTTAGTTATTTACTTTATTTTATTTTTATACTAATATTTTAGGTGTCTGTTTGTAAAGTGAATTGACATAATTTCAGTTTTTAATTGCTGAATGAAGGAAGCTTGATGCAACAAGTGGACACTTTTTAATGTCAAGAAACTGTTGAATGTCTAAAGCAAGCTTCTGGGTTGTTGGTTTTTTATTCCGACTGTTGCCAATCAAGTACATTTGATTTATGAAACAAAAAATGAAAGTGAATGATTTCAACTTTGTATTTTCCTAATATATGCATTTAAAAAAAGACAAATTATTTCCTACAGTTACTGTAATCTTATAAATTCTGATTTCATCTTTGGCTTCTTGTCTGTCTGCTTCATTTTTAATGACAACTTAGCTTTTTAAATGAAGAAACACCTTTTTTTCTCTAAGGTAGGACAGTAAAGGTATTTCGATGTGTCTGCTTCACACCTAAATCATATGGTTTAATCAGCTCCTCGGTATGCAGTCAGGTTACCCACAATCCTGCTAATTACCTGATTATTTAATTCAGGCATGTTGAAGCAGAGATACAGTTTAAAGGTGCAGAATATCAGACCTCCAGCAGCATAAATCTAGTCTAAACATCTACGAGACCTGTTGATAGAATCCGAAACATGAACAGTTATCCAAATGAAAGGTTTTTACCCACATAATTCATGCATTCATTAGAAAACTAAAGATGTAGATCATCTTTTTTTAATTGAATCACCACACTAAGATCGAGATTTCCGATTCGCCTGCTCAGAGTCCGGATACGAATTTAACAGAAAATCTGTGAGGGCACCTCAAGAGTTCTAATGAACATAAGAGGCCATCATATTCTGAGAGGTTTGCAGATATTTTGCAAGATACTATGAGTAAATAATGCAATGACAAAAAAGATGGTGATGTAAAACAAGTAGAAAGCTGTAATTTATGGCTTTGCAGGCATCCACCTGCATTATTGCACTTTCTTTACCTTCTAACAGATTTGTTTTTTTTAGCAAAGTTGTGGAATTGTAGAGCTAATGCCACAACTTTGTATGAGAGAAAAAGTGTCTAAAATATCAAGATCTCCTATTTCATCAAATGTCATTTTAATAGGGGTGTACTTTCTATGTCCCTCTGAGAACATCCACTGTGTTTTCACATTTCTTAAGATAAAGTCCTCTTAAGTGCTTCCTATTCATAATGGTCATTCTTTATCACAGATGGCTCCTCTTTTATTATGTCTCAATTTCTTTTTTATATCCAAATTCATGAAGAAACTCAAAATATTTAATTCATCTGTTTGTTCTGGTTGGTGGAAACCCAGCTCTTCATTCGTGCATGTCATCGGCCCTCTTACTCTGTCGAAAATGAGTTGGAAGCCCCACAGGGGATGGTAAAAGGAAAGGAGATGATTGCGAGATAAAAAGCTGTATACGTGGACAACCAATCGGCTCTTGTCTCTTGTTTAATGAATCAAACATGAAGCAAATATTGATTCTCTATAAAGGAATCTCAGCCAGTATGCATAATGAATTTCAAGCATGTATTTGATGCAAAGCTGATGTTCATTCAGCTTTGTTTTTTAATTAATTTCTGGCCTGATTTATACAAACAAAACCTCTCTCAAGTGTAAACAGGAAGCACTAATGCTCATTGTTTATTCAACATTTCTTCAAATAGCTGAGGAGAAATTAGGTGCTTCATGCATAACTTCAAAATACATTCATTCAGAACTAATTTGGGGGAGATATTGTATAAAAGCATCCATGTTCTTTTGAGCTTTTAATCTGTTTGATTTCTACCAGGTCTATCCTTACATAGAGGACAGACGGACAGTAGTAGTTCTCGCTGTCTGGATCATGTTAACCTGTCCTGACAGGGGTCATTTACACATTTACTTATTGACACTTCTCTTGATTATACGGTCTCATCACCCTTTCTCCAGAACAAAACACATATCTAGCCTATATTATATTTTGTGTCTCATGAACCTTTTCTTTGTTGGTTTGGCTTTTGGTGTTGAGTCTTCCCTCTTTTCAGTTTTCTGGATGTAGGTACCAGATTTTTGTAAAGGGTTTTCCTACAATAATAGACAGTGAATCCTAAAGCAACCAATGTGCTTTTTACAGAGAAACAGGCCCACGGCATGACAGATCCTCCACTATACCTAAAGGAGTTATGAAATCTTTGGCCTGGTTTTTATTCGCAGTCTCATCCGATATCTGAAGACATTAAGTTTAATCTTTGTCCATTCTGAGGAAAAAACTTTGCTGAAGTTAAAATATCGGTAGATTTGGTGGTTGTATTAACATGAGGGGAAATTTTTTCCTCATGTCTCCTAAAAAAAAACCAACAGATTGGCATGTAGAAAGTTAGTAATGGTTGATATGGCAACTGTGACCCCAAAATGCCACGCTCTGTCACAGTTCTCTGCTTTAGAGGTTTTCTCTTACCTGTCTTGCAAACTTGTGTGGGAGGACAGGTTATACGCTGTTCCTCCTCTAATCTTGCTTCTCATGGTTGCAGGTTTCTGATTTTTTTCTGTTTCCCAACTGTGATATATTTATTTTGTACTTCACTTAAACTTTCCATATTAATGCCCTTTTGCACCATTATTTTTTTTAACCGGTTTAGTTTACTCCTACACTTTTTACATGCAGATCACTGCTGCACTTTATAATGGTAATTTCACTGTTTTAAGCTGCCTATAACACTGTTGTAAGCTGCAAGTAACATGATTTTATTTTGTATACACTTCGTGTATACAAAATGACAATAAAGTTTGTCTAAGTCTATTGCTTAAGATATACAATAGGACAAGACCTTAAGCGGTTACTTTTTTGACAGGTTTTGAACCCTGCGTCTTATCGTCTGATGCATCTTTTCTCTGGATTTTTTAAATTACTTTTGGGATATTGTAAAAGGATTTTTGTTTGTTTGTCCCCCTGTTTTGCGGCACTACTTTGCCTGGCAAAGGGCGTGTGATCAGACACACAGTATCCATGGTAAAAGAGTGGTATGTTGGCCACATGAAAAGCAGTGCAGTACGGTTTAGCGGCAAAAAGAAGCAATGCAGCCACTCAAAATCAGGGTTATGGAAAGCCAAATGGTTCAATAACACGTGATTTCCTACACATATACAATACAGGGCTGTCAATATTTCACAAAACCTTGGAGTGAGATTTTGAAAGAATTTGGAAAGGCAACTCTTGTCAGGGTTAGATTGAAAGGCTATGACGATAGGTGCAGCAGTAGGTTGTAGGTTTTCAGAGGATTTAAGTAACAATGTGAAAAAGTGGAATTTTTATAGCACAGTAAATATTTACCATAATAAGTGATCTGTAGTTATGTGGACTGTTTTTCACACAATATACATTATATATATTATGGTGATTTTCAGAGAATTGAAATAAAGAAGAATGGGCCCTACTAAAATATGTGTATCTTTAATATACTGTAAACTAAGAATTTCACAACTGTGTTTATTAGTTAGTGTATGCAGTTCAAGTAAAATTAACAATGGGGAACTAAGAAGTTATTACTAGATTATTGACACTAACGAAGGAAAGCAATTGAATGCCGTGCAAACCACATTGTGTATGGATATTTAGTAATAGGCTAAGGATTAAAAAAACTTAACTCATTATCTTATTAGGTTTTATTTGGCTTCCAAACAGTGTGAGCTGTGCGTTCAAAGTAGCACTACAAGTTCAGTGGGAGGCGTGGGTGATGAGCGGTTATATATCATGGTCAAAAGTCGCATGCAAAAAGTAACTTTCGCCTAAGTCTGCCAGTGGATTCTGACAGCGTGGAGAAATGTCAAAACATCCCTGATCACCAACGCATTTCGGGCTGGGCTTCTGCATGATGATGAATAAAAAATCTGTGTTGATATATTCTCAAAGTTTATTTGGAATATAGGGCTGCTCAGTGGTGCAGTGGGTAGCACTGCTGCCTTGCAGCAAGAAGGTTCTGGGTTCAATTCCCAGCCCAGGGTCTTTCTGCATGGAGTTTGCATGTTCTCCCTGGGCATGCGTGGGTTCTCTCCAGGTACTCCGGCTTCCTCCCACAGTCCAAAAACATGACTGTTAGGTTAATTGGCTTCTCTAAATTGTCCTTAGGTGTGTGTGAGAATGGTTGTGTGTCTCTGTGTTGCCCTGCGATGGACTGGCGACCTGTCCAGGGTGTACCCTGCCTCTTGCCCATTGACAGCACCCCTCGTGACAAGCGTGTAATAATGGATGGATATTTGGAATATACTAAGTAAGCTATGATGACCTTCACCTCAATGTTTTAGCACGGATGTATATCTGGGGGTGAGAACTATCAGTCTTCCAACCTGTGAGGCCAACTGTGAGATTACTACATTGAGCGTGACATGCTGACATGGATACAGTTTCAGGGAACCTTTATTTTAGAAAAGCTTCCCCATGGAAACCTCAACAAGACTAAAGCTGTTTGTACCTTGTGCAATGGGGAATTAGTTTGGTGCAGGAGTTTTTCTAGTCTCAAGTAACACCTAAACTCAAAGCATCCCTTAGCCAATGCAGGAGATGCTGTGCAAAGCACTGATATAGCGCAGAGGAAGAGTTGTGTCCATACAAAAATGTTTGAGTGTACCCCAGGAACCCGTCAGCACAGCTCTATCAGCCAAGCTAACTAATCTCCTCGCTCAGTGGATTGCCACTACCTGCCGCCATCAGCGTGGTTGAAGATGATGGGCTCGAGCTTGTTCTTCAGGCGGACACAGGTGACACATTTTACAAACTGCGAAGCAAACTATTAGGAGAAGAATGCATGACAAGCACACCGCAGAGAAGGCTGCAAAAGAGGAGAAGTTGGTAGAGGCAATATGTGTTGCACTGATTTGTGACCAGAGAAGTAAAAAGGCAACATGGCCAACAGAGAGGTAAGTATAAAGATTCAATTCAATTTATTTATATAGCGCCAATTCACAGGTCACTAGATCATACAGTCATCAGTTGATTGAATCGACTCATTGACTCAAAGGCAATCCCTCACACTAAGTATGCTTGTAGCGAAAGTGGAGAGGAAAAACTCCCTTTTAACAGGAAGAAACCTCCAGCAAAACCAGACTCAGTGTGAGCGGCCATCTGCCGAGGCCGACTGGGGTTCAAGGAGACAGAACCAGAAATACAAAAGGCAACTGTAAAAGGCGCACCCATCCAGGAAACACAGCCAGGCAGCATAACTCCATAGTTTTAATGCGTACTGCACAGTTTCTGTTACCTCAATTCAATACTGAAATATTACTGAGTCCATCAGTTATTAAGTATGTCACACTGAAATAGCTGTTGCAAAAACCCAAATATTTAGAAATGAAATAATTCAGATTAAAAGGGGTGCCCAAACTTTTTCATATGACTGTTTAAAGGTATACTATGCAACCGGTGTTGATTTTCCAGAGAGGCTCCCCCCAGAGGACGAAAGTAAAAGTGCACTGTCATAAATATGCACAGCTGTTCTCCTGGTTTCTCCGTCAAGCCAGGCGCGGTTGTTTTGAGCTTAGCAGACAGGCGAATGCAACGAATGACTAACACAGTGAAAGTATGAACATGCACACAGAGAGAGAGAAACCATTCCAATGTTACTTACAATCGCATCAGCAGAAACGCGAGGTCCGCGTCAGCCTTGCAGCCTTCTTTTTATTTTAGCTCTCGCCATTCGGAAAAAGCTTGCCCGATGTTCACCCGTGTACGACTCCTCTCTCTGTCCGGAGCCCTTTTCCTCTTTCTTGCCTGCTCCGACATGGGCTTTCGCTGTTTTCACGCTGGTTCCGCCATGATAACTGCACAAAGATCGCCACTGTGCTAGCAAGGAGCATGCTTTTAACTGGGGGCGTGTAGCAGTTCTCGCCGTAAAGCAAGACCGACTCTCGCGAGGCTTCTGAGCCTGTGGGTGCGGGCCGAGGGCTCCTGCAATTGCAAGTGCGGTATTTCCCCCACAGATCACCAGGGCGGCCGAGAATACCTTTGTTCAACCTAAAATGACTCATTTAATCATCCAAAACGTTATGGAACACATTAATTAACTGAAAAATGTTGCATAGTGTGCCTTTAATAATGGAAAAAATGAAGACACAACACTTGTTTTCGCATTGTTATTGGTCATTTTAATGCCTGGTACTACTACAATTACATTTGTCTGGACAAATATAACAATAACAAAAATATCTCATAAGAGTTTAATTTAAGAACTGATATCTACCCAGTTTCTTTGCTTTTCTTGACAAGTGATTTTGTTTATTAAGTTCTTACATAAATAACTATGGCATTGTGCAGCCAAAAAGTTTTTAGGCATCAAAAACAGTTGTTACTCGATTGCATAACCATTATTTTTGATAACAAGGCTGCTCTCTTAATATTTTCCCATGGATGTATATGTTAAGGTGGCCATTTTAGGTAATTTTCAAAATCAACAATCAGGCAAATCAAAATCAATTAATGGATTAGTCCTGAAGTCATTGTGATGCCTATAATGAAACAAACATACTTTACCCCACAGGGAAAGTTTAAAACGTGTGTGAGATCTTATTTACTGTATATATTGGGCATGTTCCATACATTAATCTTTTTTTTTTTTATCTTGTTTAGTTTTTCTATCATTGTCAGCTTGTGATGGCAGCATGTGCAGCCATCATTGTCCAGATTTGGCATTGGTTTGCTATTTGGGTGCACACATTTTGGTCTGCTCATTTTGCTACATTTTTCTTGTATGATTTATTTTCGAACTACTACTTTTCATTTGAGTTGCCAGTTTCCATGAGGCGGCCATTCAGGCTTGGCTGGGCCAGTGAAGCAGGAGTCCCACCTGCAAATAATTTCAGTGGCACTGAGGCTTGATTGGACTCTTCCTCTTATTTTTAGAAGAGGTGTGGAATTTTTTTTTTTTTTTTCCATTCTGTAAGGTTTTTGTTGTAATTAAAGTTAGAATTTAATTACGTAAATGATTTTTCTCTCAGTTTGCTGATTTTGCATTGTATAGATTATTTGTGTAAAATTTTCCTTCTTGCTTCACAATGGCCTGATCAGCCGGTATATGTTATACACAGTATATGTTCCCCTTTTGTATCAGTTTGTAAAGTCAATTAATACTTCAGTTGCTTGTGTTTAATTTGTTTTTTGTTGACCTCATTTTCATTTTTCGGCCCAATTCATAATTTTGTTGTAAATACATTTATTTCCATTTTTCCATTTTTCCTTCAAACTTCTCTGTGCTTCTCGGTCCCCCACTGTGCTTTATTGAACAGCAGAGAAAGTGGATCAGGGAGGCTGGGATTGAACTGGGTTGTCTGCATATGTCTGCAAAACATTTCTATGTTGGCTTAGTAACTGTGCCTTTCTGGTCTCATCTCCACAGAGAAAGCTCTGACTTAAACAGCTGTTAAATTTCTTGCGGCAGAGGCGAGGTCACACTCATGGGTAACTGCCTCCACTTAACCCTGTAGTGAAGCAGACACCGACTCTTCTGCAGCTGCTAGAGCAGTGTGTTTATTGATGAAGCTGGGAGTGAAAACATTCACTGCTTAACAGTTTCCCACAGCTCCTTCCTCGGCTGCAACGTCCCTCCTAAATATTTATATTCTGTAATACAGAATATTACAGAATCTGTATGTGTATTTTGAACACAAATCCAATGAGTTTTCAGAGCTCACTGTCAGAACACATTTTAATAAACTTAAACGTTTTATATTTCATACATAGTGGTCATGTTTGTACGTATACACACTTGCACAGTTCAGCATGATTTAATTTTGGATTAGTATTCAATATAATATCTACTGTTAAACCCCCCCTGAATGAAGGTTATTTTCCAACAAGTACTTCCTGGTGGGTATTTCATCTTGGACCCTCCAATTGCTCTGCACCTATGTAATCTTTATTACTCTTTGCAACCATTTTGCCTCTATGTTTGTGTTTTGTGGTCTTGATTCACAATTTGTATGTTATATTTAAATTTCTATCTGTTTCTGCAAATCATCCTGAGGGGGTCATCAAGAGATACAGAAAAGACCTTAAGGCCTATGAGAAAGTGTGGCATATTGAAGGGTCGGTGTCGACAGAAAGACCATCATTGCCAGTGCTCCCATCTGTGAGCTGACTGTAGTGGCACCAAAGAGATACTGGTTGCTCATAGACCAGAGCAACGACTGCAGTATTTTGCCAAAAAAAAAAAAAACAGCTAAAAATATATATATTTTACCAGAATCTCAAACTTAAATTATAGGCTTACTTTAAATTTTTAGTAAAGCATGTTATATCTTACTTTTCTGTCATGTGCAGAGAAACACCCTCCAGGTTGTTGTTTTTTTCATAAAGAATTTGCATTACTTATTTTATCCCCTTAAATTCTTAATCAGGATTTAGAAATATCCCTGCAGGTTACTATTGATGAAAGGCCTCTGAAATGTCAGGACTGTTTATTGCTCCAAGCCCTTGCTGCCCTGGTTTTTAGGGGTGATCCACTGGGTGATTTATTTTTACTTTGGTGCACAGAACCGCAAAACCTATAGGAGTATATTTTGGAAAGCCTGGATCACCCTGTGTTATCATCTTTGTTATGACTATTTTACATTTATGATTGCTGGAATAAATGCTATTCCTGTTTCAATACTTAAAGTAAGAGAATTGCTGGGTTTTGTCTTCTTAAAAAGAAATCTATTGACATGTGGAAACTATTTTAAGCCATTTACGCCCTCTGGTGGCTCTTTGTGGCATTGACCAGTGTAGATGTTGCATATTAATGATCTGAAGCACTTATTGATGGTCCATTGAGATTTTTGTCTTTCTGTGCAGGTTCTATGTGATATCAATATAGTCAGCAAATGTCAATGCTCCTGCATTTTCTTTCTCATGCACTACATGTTGATTTGATTGATTTCTATTATTGAAATTACGATTTAATGTCATACTACTCTTTGTGTGCTCCCAACATTTGAGGGTTCAAGGGTGCCATATAGGGGTGGGGGGACAGGAAGATTCTAAGGGGCCTTGACTGAGAAAATCCAGTAAAATTAATGACCTTTAAGTTGTCCCGGATCTGCGAAACAGCGAAACAAAGCATGAATATATTGACCACCAGATCCTGATGATCTCAGACACAGTGTCCTGAAGGCCTGTGCAAAGCAGCTGGGTGAAATTCTACAGCACCTCTTCATCCTTAGTCTTACCCAAGAGACAGTTCAAATGATGTGGAAGACCTCTTGCCTTGTTCCACTACCAAAGAAAACTCAGCCAACAGTCATCAGTGACTATAGCCCTGTTGCCCTGACATCCCACATCATGAAGGTCCAAGAGAAACTACTGTTGGTTGATCTCAGCAAGCAAACCAGCAGCTATCAGGACCCCCTGTAGTTTAATTATCGCCATGGAGTTGGAGTTGATGATGCCATCATACACCTACTTTAACAAACCCACTGTCATTTAGACAAGGCGGAAAGCACTATGAGGATCATGTTCTTTGATTTGTCCAGTTAATACAATTTAACCTGACTCACATTGTGAGAAACTCCAGCAGACTCAGGTGGAGGAATCAACAATCGGCTTGATCAAAGGCTACCTGGAAAACAGACCATAGTTTGTGAGACTTAAGGGTGACCTGTCTAATCAGGCAGAACAGGAGCACCACAGGGGACAGTACTCTCTCTATTCCTTTTTCCTCTTTACACCTCATTATAGAGAACATCTTCTTTATAATATTTTCAAACAGTGTCTTCTGTAAGAGGATTCCCCAGATCAGGGGTCACAGAACATTCTTCCAGAAGACAAGTCCTGTCTAAATTTATCAAACATCTTAATCAACTGGATTTAAAAAATATATATTTAATGCACCACTGAATTCCCTCTTTCGCTTAATAATTTTTAAATTGAATTGTATTGAATAAATGCTTGTATTTGAATTAGAATCTGACTGCCTAATTAAGTTGTATTCTAAAAAAAAGAATAAGTTGGACTAAGAAGAACAGAATTAGAATGGACATAAATTCACATCAATTAATGTGAAGACTGTTTGCCTTCGAAAGAGCTTTTACAGTATGTAACTTCCTGTGAACCAGCATACTGGATATAAACCAGATCAAATTGAAAGTCCTTTTTCTTCCAGCTATGATCATCTGACACAGCTACTTACCAAAGTGATGGATGAGTATACCGACAATATGGTGGATGTCTTTGAGGAAATTAGGCCATGAAGTAAAACGATATTTACTGAACAGCATGCAGAGCAGCTTGCGAGATCTTCTACAGCTGCTGACAGAGCAGCAACAGCCATTGTTTTTACAGCCAGATGATATACCCCAATGAGGATGAAATGGTGTGGCCTAAAAATACTAACACCCATAATGAGAATACACATCTCAAAGCAGGGCACCTAGCTGACATACATAAAGTTAAATAATGGAACCTTTGTTATATCGACATGCCCTCAGATTTGTAGATAAACTAGTCTAGAAGTTATCGTATTTTACTCCAATAATCTTGAACTCAACACTATTCCTGACATTTTTTATTGAAAAAGCTTCCTGAATTGGAAGCAAAACATCTTAAAATTTGGAAACAAAGTCCAGTGGATTGTTTTTAATTTTCTTTTTTTGGAATGACTATGACCTGGAAAACTGATAATCTTCCCCAGCCTCCAGTAATCCTTTTTATTTTTAATTCCTCTTTTCCAATGAAAGCAGATTCACATTTCATCTAGAAATCAAGCTCCCATATTTGCATTGTATGGGTATTTCATTGTCTTTAAATGTCTGGTTCAGGTTTTTGGACATGAAGTTGTGTAAAATGCTCCCCATCAGTAGATGAGATGTAACAATATCCTTACTATCACCAAGCCCCCTGCAATTTGAATGAGGCGGTAATGTACTGGAGAAAAAGTGTTTCCAATACGGTACAGGTGCACAAATAATTAGGCTAGAAAAACTCTGCTTGTGTTTTGTTAAGAACATGAAAAACAACATAAATAGGATTATGATGGTTTCATATATTTCTCCATGGCTGCATGGTCATCATTGTTACATGCATGCTGAGTTTATGATTTACAACATAAATCATAAACCAAGTCTAAAAAAGGCACCAGCACACACAGAGACAGATCAGCAGCCAATCAAAATGGTGCAATCTAAAATCAAGCGAAATCATGTTTCTGTGAATATTTCAGAAACGTTTAATATGCCTCCATGGAGCTCCAAGTTGTCCTCCCTTCTAACTCCTCAGTATGGGGTGCCATTTTGAGTAGGTTATTTAAAAGGTAAAGGTTTTTACCAGTTTATGTGAGAGCTTTTCTCTGTTGTTTAGGCACGTTTTTCAGTATATTATATGGAAGAATTTAATTTAATATGTGTATATGAAAGTTAATTTTGATTTATGTCCCTGGTGGCACCCCATACCTGAGTATGCAATAGCTATGCTGCGTTCTAACCTCTGACTGGGTGAATTTGCTTACACGTGTGGAAGGTAAGTGCAAGGGTTAATGGCATCTTTGCTTTTTCTAAATGTATCCTAATGCTTGCACAGCAACTAACAGACATGTCATTTTCACCGACTGTATAGGAAGTTTAAAAACATATATATTGGATGGGAAGAGCAAGATTTGAAAGACATCTTGGAAGAAGCTGCCCTGGAAGAGTCAGAGGAGTCAGAAGAAGATGACGACTAACATGTAATCTGATTATATATTTGAATTTGACCGTAAAGGTAATCTACATTAAATTAGGATTAAATAAATTACCCCCCAAATTTATGAGGTTAGATAAACACATGGGTCAAATGTTTGAAATGCGTACCGGTATATTGATTGTATTGAAATTAATGTGCAAACTTTTATTCCACTTGATTAGAAGATATTCTGGTCCTTCATAGGTTTGAAAGTTTGACACAGCAACTTTGAACAAGAACAACTTCAAAACTCAGTTTACCCAGTAAAATTATTTATTTCTGTTCTTAGGTCATTTCCTGAACATTGTAAAATAGGTCGTGACATTGTTCATATATTTTGCCCTGCATGTATGATGTATAGCAAGGATTAAGGGGAAGAAAATGTCCCCTATTAAGGACACATATAAATATGTATTAGGATATTAAGAGAAATTTTCAATAAGCCGTGGGAAGACAAGAACAATCGAAAATTATTTTATAAAATTCAGCAGAAAGTTGAACAAATGATAAATGCAGAAATGAACAAGGAGGATTAAAGAGTTTAATTTTGACATTCTGGATTAAAAAAGACGACACTTAACTGAGAATTCATAAGGAGGAGATTAAATTGGTCTTAGTGGATATCTTATAAAACACTCCTATAAAATAATTTAACTATATTTAATACATTTAATTTTATGTGGTCTTGCTGAGATATTATCTCTGTATTATTCTAGATTGTGTGAGCTTCCGCCTTTGCCTCTCTAATGTATCTTCCATAAGCTGCCAAGATCCTTATCCACTGCTCCGCTCTTATATTTAGTCCCTAATTATTTGCCACAACCATAAAACCTGGAAGCTGTTATTTGCTCTTGGGGTAATTTTAGATCATGTACTGTAAGAACGGGTTCTTGTACAGTAGTTTGATTTGAATCATATTTCCCGAAATATGTTTTCCTTCCAACTTATATTGATTCTTCAAATGTTTTAAATACTCCATCTTTGAATAAATCTCCTATTATAAAAATACTGCCTTATTTCCACTGTTTTTAATATTTGTTTTTGTCCCCGATGCAAATAGACGGGTTTAGTCACAAGGAGAGGTATTTCTACAAGTTATGAGGCCCTCAGTAAATCTGATACTTAATTTCAAACATCCATGGAGTGCCTAAGACCTAGGATTGTCAAGCTCTCCGTTTGAGACAGTTTCTCTCTACAACTGAATATTGAATATAGAACAGCCTCAATATTTGTCCAACCTGGTCTATTATCTGTTTATCCCAAATATTTTACCTGTTTCATCATTTGAAATGCCAATCTTTACAGTCTATGTATGGTCTGTCAAATTAAGTGCTCCTTTTTCCCCAGTTTCCCCATAGTTTACACATTTTTTATTTGTGGTCTTTCTTTTTCCCATAAATATTGCGTGATCAAACCATCATACCTTAAAATAATGTAGGTGGCATTTTACTTGTCAATAAATGATACATTTCTGTCCCACTATCTTTTAAACTATGTTAATTTTCCCCCCGAGAGCAGGGGCGGAGCTAGATGGGAGGCCAGGGGTGGCCATTACCACCCTTAGCCAATCATTGGCCACCCCTGTGGCCAACCCTACCATTTTATCTCCCTCTGATCCAGACGGTGGCAGCAGTAATACTCTCAAGTGGAATATTCAAAAAAAAATTTTTGTGGATAATTATTCACATCAATATACTAACATCAAAGATGATAAGTACAGAACTCATGCTCTTTTCAGAACTAGATTTTGTGTTTTATGGGGTAAAGAGAGAATAATGTCTCTGCAAGTCATCTAGGAGTCTTCAGTGAAATCAAAGATAAATAAAAAATTTTGATAAAAACGTATCAAATAATTAATTTATGTATTAGTGCTTGTAAATATTAATTTTAAGCAGAATGTTTTGATAGAAGTAGGTAAGTAATGACAATGGAAAAGATTTACGCCCAAGACTAAACACTGAAAGAATTTTATCCACTATACCTTTTATTTAGAAAGCACTGATAAAATAAATATGTCTATTTGTTTGCAAAGGCTGTAGGAAAGTTTGTCTTTATATAAAAAATATGGATGTTTTGCCAGTTAATTTTCATGTTGAAACAGTGTAGATTGACCCTGAGGTTCTGGTGCCTATCCGCTTTCAGCCACCCCTCAGTGTACATTGGTTATTGCCTGGCCACCCTTATAAAAAATTTCTGGTTAAACCTCTACCATAGAGTAAGTTGTATTTTATCCCACATTTCTAGATTTGTTTGTACTTTTTGTAAAACTGGTAAAAATTTCAGATTTACTACATCCTCTGAGTCTTTACTAAGCTGTGATCCTCAGTATGTTAAGCTTTTCAAGACCCATCAGGAGTTCTCAGACCCCTCTACTGTGGAAACAACTACTAGTTTCAGTCCATGAGGCAGACACCCTGTCTACTATTAAAGCAAGGCGAAAAACTTTCCTTTTTGATAAAGCTTATAGTTAAAAACAGAGTGATTTTTGCTTACTCACTGGATGAGTGAAAATATCAGTTGATACTCCAGCTGAATTTCTGATTCAGGTAGTTTCTATGACAGAGACAAACATAGTCTAGGAGTATACAGAAACAGTTTTATTAACTGGGAACTTGCACTAGTAATATAGAGTATTAATACTGGACAGTAAGCATGGGTACAGAGAGAGAAAACACAAATGCTGACAGTTTTCATAATACACAAAGGCTGTAGGTCGAGAAGATGACGTTTGCATAGTAGTCCCTGCACAGTACTATATACTTCAGGGAGAAAAAAAGAGGTTTGTATCTATGAAAAAATTTCTTTAAAGGGAGCACCAGGTACACAATATTAATTTCATCATAAAATTACAGAGAGCATCCTTCCAGTAATATGATCTTTTATGTAAAAGAAGTTATGTACATGCTGATTGGTTAGACGAAGGTAAAGTCTGTAAGGCAGGAAGCCATGCATTAATCAAACAATCTTTTTGCAAATGCAGGACACTCCTATGTGTTGTTTAAAAGATGATGGAGTCTAATACCAACAGGTTTTATCTGATGTGTTAAAAAAAAAACTACTAGCTTTCTGTCATAGCCCTTATTTGATTTGAGTGTAATGGTTGACATCCATGGGGCGCACTGTCTCTGAAGGTAGAGTGGATTAATATTGAGCCCTTACAATTATTGGGAAAATACCTTTATGTGTGTTTTGGTGGGAATTTGTTCGACATGTTGTGCTCTTATTACGGTCTAGTTCATGTTATTGCCCCCCAAAAAAGACTCAATTAAGAAACTTCAGTCTTTAAATTACTTCATGATTAGTGGTCTGAGCCAAAAGAGTGCATTCCTTCTCCAGTTTTTTTGTTTTTTTCTCACAAAGAAAAAAAAACCTTCCAGTTCTAGTTAAAAAAAACACATCTTTTTAGACAACTTTACAAAGTTTGACAGCAAAAGGCACATACAGGATCTTTCCTTTGCCACGCGTGCCCACACCTTCCCTTGTATATCCAGATATCAACATTTTTATTAACATTTTGTGTGTAACCTGAGATTTCTTCTCCCTTTTATCCTGTTATTAATCTTAAACTAAAACGCGGTAAGATCAGATGTAATATGCTTAATTTTTTTACTGAATTTTGAAGTACTTATTTGCAACAAAAGCTTCACCGTGAGTAAAATTGTGTTGAAAAATTTTACATTTTACACAGCAGTTGAAAATATACTATCAATGTATTACCTTCTTGTAAAACCTCTTTAGTGAAATGCCCAGAAGTAGCCCCCACATTTTACTCTTTATCTGTTCCAGCTTAAATCCTGACTGTTTTATAGCTTCATTTTATGTCTTTATTCCATGAGATGTCTGTTTCTAATCTATATAAGTGCTGTCATTTGTCCTCCTTTTTTCCAGTTTCAGATTGCATGTCGCTTCTGTAGAGGCAGCTGCTTCATAGCGTGCCAGGCACTATGTTAGACGGTTAGCGCTCTGTGGTGGACGGCGTGTTTAGCTGCGTTTCGCTGCAAAATGCTGCCTTAGTTTCTCTCTTCTCTTTTTCTCCATCAACCTGAAAAAGAAAGATAAGATTAGAATTTCCTTCATCATGGTGCAATATTTATTTAGAAACAGAATATAGAATAGGCGGAAGTTCTTTGGATAGAATATTTACAGTTTAAGTTAAATCTGAACATTATGACCAAAACAGTCAACATACTGTATAGATGCAGTGTGTGAAAACTATTTCCCATAATTTGTTAACAACATATCCTGCATAACAACTTAAAAGCTCCATATATTATTTTGAATCATTAGAGCTTAGTAAAGTTTCTCTTGAGCAGAAGTCTAGACTTTTCATGGCAACATTTTAATAATTTTCTTTCTGTCATAGAAGAGCTGCTGTGTTTGGGATCAGTAAAGTATCATTATCATGTCTGAGACTCAGTTTGGGTTGAGCATAAAGGCATAAAGATGTTACTCCAGAATATTTTAATATACAGTAGTTCATGGTCAACTCTATGACTTTAAGGTGTCCAGGGTATGAGGCAGCTAAACAAACCTAAATCATCCCTCCTCCACCACCGTACTTAAAAGCTGGTATGGGTTTTTTTCTAATTAACTGCTTTGTCTGTTTGGGAAACGAGAATCAAAAATAGATGTTAATTTTAGATAAAGTGACTTTTTCTTTTATCCATTTAAATTTTTAGAGAAAATTGTCTTTTTATTTTAAGTATTTGAAAGAAATCATTCTTATTCAAGCTAATATGTTCATTCAATTTTGAAGCAATTGGCTTTAACGCTTTAATTCAGTTTGAGCTTGAGCTCCTTGCCGTTTGGTCTTTCTTGATAAGCTGCAGGGTCTCTTGTTAACAACGAATGATACAGAAGAAGCAGATATCATATAATGCCTTTGATGCTTCATTTAATTCAGAATCGTAGTGAACAAGATGACGGTTCTGACAAGAGAAGGTTGTGAGCTGCTTTCCACCACTGCAGATTTTTGATCTAATGGCTTTGGAAGTTCAAATATCTTCACTTCCTGATAACATAGCAGGGTTTAGCCAAAAGAGAAGATCAAAACCTCAGAGCTACTTGATCAAATTAATGAGCCATGAATTCACTTTCATTTTTTATATATTTGGTCTCATGTTGTCTTTCATATTCTTTAAAATTATTGTTTTATTTTTTACAGTGTGAATGGAAGTAGGGTAACATTTAGACGACACAATGTGAAGGCTGTACTTGCAGTAAACTGGGTAACATTCCACAATACCAAACAACTAAAATGCTAAATCATACAATTTTTCACTACATTTGCATTTAGCCTATTTTAAAAAGGATTTAATTTATAGATTAATGAAGAATTGGTTTTGATTTAACAAAAATAAATGTGTACCATAACATAATATTCCAATATGCATATTTTTGTTAACTGTTATGTTTGTATTTTCAATTTTCTGAGTGATTTCTGTGGCAGATGCTCCAGGCCTTAGGCTGAACAAAGGTGGAAAAGGGGACGGAGCAAACCAGTGCGGAGACCTGCAAATTGGTTCATAACAATACTACTGATCATGGGGGAAGCATTAGTTGTTTATGTTGGTTTTAGTCAGCTGTTGCATGTTTAACGCTTTTGTTGTGAGTTATTGTAAGCTGATCAGGTTCTATTTAGGTTTCTCTTTTGTCTCGTTAGATTTAATATTGCTAGTTCTTTTGAATAGAGTTCTGTTTTTTTGACCTCTTTTATGGCCCCAAGAACTTTTTTTTTGTTGATCATCTTTATTTTTTGAGGGTTAAATTAAAGCTTCATTTTTATTTATTGAACCTGTGCCTGAATGTCCTTTACTGCTCAGTTCATCGCAGACAAGATGTAATAATGTAAAATTCAGCCAATTAAATTTGTACGTTTCTAATCTTTGTTGTGGTGCATCATGTGTTACCGGCGGTTACGGGCCTCCACCAGCTCACTCAGCTGATCCTGAGCTGCCCTGAGCTCCTCCAGACTCTGCTGGTAGCTCAGATCCGCAGATCCTGACCTCTCCAGGAGGGAAACCTTGGTGGACAGCTCACTGGTTCGATCCCTCAGCCTCTGAATTGATGTGTACATGTTCTCTTCATCTTCCTCCTATAATTGCAGAGAGGATGGGAAGTGTGGCAGCGTGACAGATAGGTCAGTGTAGATCATACATGTAGTGTACACTGGATTTTTTTTTTTTTTTAAGTTGAATATATTGATGCTACTAGTTTTTAGGGAGGAGTTTAAGCTATTTTTGCAGTAAAGTTTGTAGCGTTAATAGTAGGCTGGTCTTGACCATTGTGTAATTAGGGGTCTGTACCACCAGAGGGCGTCTGGCTCACTGGTCCATGTGGCAATCTTTACCACTGATCAGAGCTGAAAGCCACTTTCTATTGCATATTTCAAATTAAATGCAATATTTCTGATTGCCTTGGTTTATATTTGATTATATTATTCATTCAAAATGTACTTTTTTAAATCTATTGCAGTTCGGTTACATCTTATTTTTTTTATAAATGTCTAAATTTACACTAATTTGTGCAACCACATTACTGACTGTGTTATTAATTGGCCTTAGTGTAACATACAGACTGTTTATCACTGTAATACATTTTTTCATATTCAGATGTGATTTAAGTCTGCAATCAATACCACAACAGCTGCTCGTTAATCACAGCTAACATCAACTTCTTTGTTCCATTTTTCCTTTCTTTGGAAACCGACTGCCAGTGCAAAAGAAGGTTCAAACAAGAGCGGGCAAGAGCACCACCTACTTATCAAGAGGAGTTCAACTTGTTGCCATCTCTGTTAATTTTGCATTAAAAAAAAAATTTAAACCTCTGTCGTAAAGTTGTACATTTCAACAAAATGACTTGGACAGCCTCTTACAACTATGGAGAAAATAAGCATCCTTTAAATGATTAAAGAAATAAAACACTGAGAAATTTAAAGATTATCTGATACAGTAAAGTCATAAATGTGCAGAGAAAACTAAGACATTCACTTGGATTTTAAAAACACATCCTCTGAACGCCTCAGACGGGATTTGCCTGCTTCACAATCTTATTATGTTGCAATAACTAAACCTTGATAGAATAAATTATTTCTTTTTTCGTTATTTCTATTGGCAGGACTGTACCCAGGAGAAGTCGTCATACAGGAAAACACCCTGAATATACTGCTTACAATCTATCCAGAAGCACATCTCATAAATGTACCACTTAAATCTTAGAGGACTTTATGTTAGAGCTATCTGTATAGATAGATAGACATAGATATTTCTTCTGATAGATAACTCTCAGGTTGTTATCCAGAATACATCATTTAAGTGGCTGCAATATTTTATTAAAGACACTAAAACCACTGCTGAAATGCTTTAGATCAAGCCTAAAACCTCATTGAGGGAAAACCAGAGCTTACCTTTGCATTGACGATCTCAATGTGAACCAGAAGTGAGGCCAGCTCCAGCTCCTCACTGTAGCTGTTCTTCAGAGGAACACTCCTGTAACCTGCCCAACAGAGACATTACAGAACGAAGCAGTATTTTCATTCAAAATCTATTATTCTTATGATGCACTGAGCTCACCTGTTCGCAGCAGACGGACTGGATAAGTGGCCTGTGCCAAGAAGTTGGGGTCACTGAACATATCCTCTTCGTAAACGGTGAAGCGCAGAAAGGAGAAAGTGGGGTTGTGGATGTCGAACACAAACTGCTTCTGCAGCCACACAGGATTCAGACCGTTATCAGCTAGGAGGGCCGAGAAGAGGAGAAGGTTAACTTGCGGCCAGAGCACCAAAGTAAGAACTTAACTAAATAAACTAAAAAAACCATGTAGCAGCCGCCTCACCCACGACGTCGGTCTTGTATTTAAAACTGTCGTAGTCAGCTCCACAGATCTCCACCTCTACGAAAGGACAAACGATGCTGCGGCCATTTTTTGGCAGATGACGGGCCCCCAGTACCTGATTAAAACAGGAAGTAGATAAATGTAGATATTAATTCTTTTTTTGTCTGCTTTAAAACAAAAAAAAAATCATCCTTCTGAATCTGTCCATCATCATTCCTATTTATCAGACTGACCTGTAGCTGGATGGTGATTGGCTCAACATGCAGTGTGTCCTTGTCGAAAGGATCAAATGCGTCATCCCTCATGATGTCAGGTTGGGGAACGAAGCCACTGCTGCCTCCAAGCATGAACAAGGCCTGGTTCAGCTGCATGGGTTTATCTGAAAAAAAATATATATATATATATTTTAAGAACCATTTTAGTTTTCAGCAGGATATTTTTTTTTCTGAAATACAATGAAGATGCATACCCGGAGTTTGGAAATTGAGAGCGACGAGCTGGGAGCCGCACAGCCACATGGGCAGCGGATCATAGTTGGACGAATCCAATCTCTGGCCTCTTGGATAAACTCTAGACAGCTGCCGACGGTTGTACTGTAAGAAGCGCTTCCCTCGGGCACGGGTTGCAAACTTCTCTGCTTTAGTCTCCGGAAAAGAAGACATGTCTCTGTAACAGGCGCGCTCAGTCCCGATCTCTACAAGCAGCACAACAAACGGGGACTGAGACACAAAACAATCCAAAAATCCAACTGTGAAAAAGTAAAGTACTAAGCTTTGATGCTCACTGTCTTCGTTGAAAGGCACTGGCCTGCAGTAAACCACGAGGTCAGACAGCTCCACAGCGATCTTCTTCCTCCTCTCCATTTGTTTCTCCTCCTGCATCTGTTGCCGTACAGAACATTCATACAGCAATGTCAAAATGAAATAAACATCACATAATGCTCTTAAATACCATGGGTAAAAAGAATACTAATTACAATCCTTGAAATATGACATTGTAAAATAAGTTGCGGACGATGTCTCCCAACAGCTTTGGATATGCAGAGATTTCTGTTTTATTTTCTTTTAAGCCTAGGCTCAGCCGGATTTAACAGATCTTAGAACATGACTTTTCAATCCTGCCATAAATTCTGAGCTTGGTTTTAGATGTGTTTGAGTGGGTCTGTCTAAGACATCAATGTCCCTTAAATTAAACAATTTCCTTGCAGCTGGGAATAAAATGGGTCGTTTTCCTAATGGAAGCTGATCTTCCACCTCAGACTTAGGTCTTTTTTTAGTCTCTATGAGGTTTTCGTATGAATTTTCCTATATGTAGATTTATCCATCTTCCATTAACAATGACTTGCTTCCCTGTCCTTGCAGAAGAAAAACACTACCATTGCATAATGCTGCTGCTGACATTTTTCACTATGTCTGGATTGACATGTAGTCTTGGTTTTCCACCTAAGACAGTGACAGATAAGGTGGTTTTTAAAGCTGGTGTCCCCTACAGCAGCGGCCCCCAACCTTTTTTGCACCACGGACCGCTATATGTCAGACAATATTTTCACGGACCGGCCGGGGGGTGGGGGGGAATAAAATCAATTACAATGATAAAATCAAATACAAACAGCATAAAAATAAAACAACAAGCCGGTCCCATCTAGGCGTAATCGGAGAAAATGACACACGAATTGTGCTCCTGATGTCCAGTCTGCTCCGTAGCTTTGTTTTGGTCGCTGTAACCGCAGAAAATCCCGCTTCACAAAGATAGGATTTTATAGATGGGATGAGTCTTGAACTGAATTAACCTGTGTCAAGAGGCACAGATGCACTAACTGATGTAATTGGGAGAGAATACCGCAATGTTTTTATTTTTTTCAAAATAAAACATCACTCAGACTCTGATCGTCGATAAATATTATATATATACACTATATTGCCAAAAGTATTTGCTCACCTGCCTTGACTCACATATGAGCTTAAGTGACATCCCGTTCCTAATCCATAGGGTTCAATATGACGTCGGTCCACCCTTTGCAGCTAGAACAGCTTCAACTCTTCTGGGAAGGCTGTCCACAAGGTTTAGGAGTGTGTTTATGGGAATTTTTGACCATTCTTCCAGAAGCGCATTTGTGAGGTCGCACACTGATGTTGGACGAGAAGGCCTGGCTCTCAGTCTCCGCTCTAATTCATCCCAAAGGTGTTCTATCGGGTTGAGGTCAGGACTCTGTGCAGGCCAGTCAAGTTCATCCACACCAGACTCTGTCATCCATGTCTTTATGGACCTTGCTTTGTGCACTGGTGCACAGTCATGTTGGAAGAGGAAGGGGCCAGCTCCAAACTGTTCCCACAAAGTTGGGAGCATGGAATTGTCCAAAATGTCTTGGTATGCTGAAGCATTCAGAGTTCCTTTCACTGGAACTAAGGGGCCAAGCCCAGCTCCTGAAAAACAACCCCACACCATAATCCCCCCTCCACCAAACTTTACACTTGGCACAATGCAGTCAGACAAGTACCGTTCTCCTGGCAACCGCCAAACCCAGACCCGTCCATCAGATTGCCAGATGGAGAAGCGCGATTCGTCACTCCAGAGAACGCGTCTCCACTGCTCTAGAGTCCAGTGGCGGCGTGCTTTACACCACCGCATCCGACGCTTTGCATTGCACTTGGTGATGTATGGCTTGGATGCAGCTGCTCGCCCATGGAAACCCATTCCATGAAGCTCTCTGCGCACTGTTCTTGAGCTACATGAAGTTTGGAGGTCTGTAGTGATTGACTCTGCAGAAAGTTGGCGACCTCTTCGCACTATGCGCTTCAGCATCCGCTGACCCCGCTCCGTCAGTTTACGTGGCCTACCACTTCGTGGCTGAGTTGCTGTCGTTCCCAAACACTTCCATTTTCTTATAATACAGCTGACAGTTGACTGTGGAATATTTAGGAGCGAGGAAATTTCACGACTGGATTTGTTGCACAGGTGGCATCCTATCACAGTTCCACGCTGGAATTCACTGAGCTCCTGAGAGCGACCCATTCTTTCACAAATGTTTGTAAAAACAGTCTGCATGCCTAGGTGCTTGAATTTATACACCTGTGGCCATGGAAGTGATTGGAACACCTGATTCCAATAATTTGGATGGGTGAGCAAATACTTTTGGCAATATAGTGTATATATATACACTTTTTTCTGTGTGGCCCGGTACCAAATGACCCGGTGGTTGGGGACCGCTGCCCTACAGAACATGGCCCTACATGGCCCCTAGTGGTCCTACACTAGGACCCCTTGTGGATTTCTTTTAACAATGACTGTCTACTGTCCAATTAATATGTTCCTATCTGTGGTTTGCACAACTATTAGTAATTAATAATCTTAGCAGCTTATCCAGAGTAATGATAGGCCTTTTTGCTGCTTCCTTATTTAATACTCTTTTTGGTAACCCTGTTAAGTTTAGGAGGTATTGGTAGTTTTGCTTTGCTGCTAAAATTTTGATGATTTTAAGAGAGCCATGATATATTCAAAATCTTGCAATGTTGTTTTAAACTCTAACCTCTAACTTTTCTGTTACTTTATCCTCTACATGTCTGTTCCTTGATCTACATGATGCTGTTTTATTAATAATGTCATTCCAAATAAAGAAAAATAAAAACAATCCACCGGCCTTTGTTTTCTAGTTTGAAAACATTTCTCTTCCCATCCAAATGTCAGGAATTGAAATTTTGAATTGAAAAAGCTTCCTGGATTGGAAGCAAAAGGTCTTCAAACTTGGAAACAAAGTCCAGTGGATTGTTTTTATTTTTCTTTATTTGGAATGACATTATTTATAAAACAGCATCATCACTGGTTGTTATTTTGGGGTTGATTTAATTTTCCTTCCATTTTAAACGAACAATTCGACTTTGTATTTGTCAATTCCCTAAAATTACAATGAAATACAGCAAAGTTTGTGAGTGTGATTTAAAAAACTACATATGATTTTAATACTGCAATCTACAGCGTAGACTTTGCTTTGCTTTATGTTCCAAAACCTCAGTATTAAGGACTTTTTCTGTGTGTGTTGTGCAGCGTTGCACTGACCCGTGCATCAGCGTTCTGTGCAGCTTCTCGGATTTTGCTGACCCAGGCGGTAAGATCCTCCAAACTGTCAGCACCCACGTCCAGACTCTGTACCGGATGAGAGCTCAGGTGCTGGGAGTGAATGGTAAACACGAAGGGGCGAGAGTTTTTCCCATCTTTATGCACAGCTGGAGAGAAGGATGGAAACAGGCGTAAGATCCAAGAACAGCTGGTTGCATGTCAGTGAAATATAGGAATCTTCCTTAAACAGTAACATAAGCATAAACAAATCTATTGTTGGGTCCTGCTATGAAAGTAAACTGAAGGTGTGAGACATTTGCAAAAGAGGGTTTTTCTGTTCTATGAAATCCTGCTGATATTGTTGTTTGCTTTGAAGGAGCTGAACCATCAGAAGAAAAAACAACATATTTGGGAGTCATAAGTTCCGCTTGATAAATCAGGATTAAGGAAACAGCAATACAATGCCTGGCTTAACGGATAGCAGAGATACTTCGCAATTCTTTTCCTTTATTTTGAAACACTTTTTTCACATTTAAGCAGACAAATTCTTTTCCTTTATTTTGAAACACTTTTTTCATATTTAAGCAGGCTATTTCAATAAACAGACCACAGCATGCTGGCTTGTTTACAGCTGGTTCTCAAGCTGCTTGAACATATTATGTCCGCATTCCTATATATATATATATATATACATTATATGTACATTATTTATCTTTATTTAAGTTTTGAAGAGTTATAGCTGTTTTTATTTCTTTTGATATTTGCATTTTTCATTGTAAAATTCTTACTCTTGTGTTTTTAGGTAGACAATTTTAAGTATCTGTCCAGGGACAACAGATGAAAAATAGCATTTTAGCTAATTCTGTTGCATTTGCAGGAATGCTCATTAATGTACACTGTCCCTGTCAAATAAAATAAATAGATATAAAATACAAATTAAAATTCCTGAGTGTTTGCAGTCTGTCTTTGATGTGCTTCTCTTTTTGTGTTAAATATTGCGGTTAACCGTAGGAAACCCTTAGCAAAAAGTAGTATACTTGAAGTAAATTCTATTAAGAATACTTAAGTATACGTTTAGAAAGTATACCGAACAATGTACTTTTAGTGTACTTGAAGTATTACTAAATTGGGACATTTTTAAGTTTACTCAAGTATACTTAAAGTATACTTTGGTAAACAATAAAGTAAACAATAGTATAGTCAAGTACACTTGACTATACTATTGTTAAGTATATGAAATATAGTTTACAATAAGTAAACTCTAAGAGCACTGCCTGATTTTAAGTATGAAATTAGTGCTCTTTTAGTATACTTGAATAAACTACTTTTTGCTAAGGGAAGAATAGGACATTCCTTAATGGCAAAGATCAGAACTATTTGGTGGGATGAAATTGTGAATAAAAAATATATCTTATAAACACACATGCATTATTGTTGATGATAATCTCATTTAAGTCTGACAATGAAAGAAGTATTTACGACGTGATACTTAAGTCAGGCTACCTTTAAGAATTTATCTTGTTTTTCGGTGAGGAAGCACCTTATGCTGCTGCTAAATTACCCTCATGTTAAAATGCTCATTATATCAATAGCTTATTTTTAAACACAAATGTCTACTTGAGCTAAAACCTTGATGTGTTTCTCTCTGTAATTAACACACTCAGGCTGGGAAATATGCTTTCAAACCTGGTGAGATCCTTTTCAAAGACTCTAATCTAATCTAAATTGATCGTGACACCAGAGAAAGTAATTATAATTTCATTTTGTTCATTTGCAGTTATAAATATGAGGTTTTGTTTAAACTGAAAATGATGAACTGATATTGATATGAAGTTATTATTCCACAACCGGGATATTTGATTAATTTAATTTCATTCTCCTTTTTTTTTTTTGTGGCAGCAGATCATTGTTGCTGACTGAAATGTCTACAAAGAAAGACTAAAATATGCTTTGACTTTAAAATAATGAATTGTAAAGTATAGTATACTTGTATTACTCCGAACAAAATTCCACCTATCATACATCGATTAGCTCTCTGATTAGCTTTCAATCTCATTGCATTTGTTAAACTAAAAACAAGCCTAATGTATAAAAAGGCTTTCTTACCAACATGGCAGGTGGGAACATCGATGAAGCCTTTCAGAAAGTTACCCAGAGGACTGTTCTCTGTAGACTGACGCAAAATAAAAAAGAAGCAATAAACCGTTATAAAGAAGCTTGAAGAGTTTCAGTGCAGCTCGGTTAAAATTCACACTCACCACTTCATCCAGTTCTCTGGTAGGAGAGCAGGACACCTCCTCCACATAGTTTGCAGGGAACCACAGCTGCTTCTTTCCACCATAGTCGCCTCTCCACCTGAATGCAGCGTGCAAACACATGTTTAACTGGCTTTTATAAAAAAAAACGAGTAACCTAGAAGAAGCTGCATAGGTGAGCACTCACCAGCCCCCCTCCTGCTTGTCCACGTTTTGGATAAGTGCTTGTTTGGGGAAGCAAAGCTCATCTTCTCTTTGAGCTCGGTAGTCGTACAGAGCTTTGACAGTACACTAAAATGTAAAGGCCAAATATAGAACGTAACTTAAGAGAGTCGTTACCGCTTTTTTATTGACTTGACAATGAATTCTTTAAGGATGTTTTTAAAGATATTCCATTCCAGTTGTGCAGCTTCAGACAAATGTGTTATGATTGTTAGGATTACCTTAACCTGGTAATAAAAACATAATTTTTAGCATTTGTAACTGATTCTCTCGTAAACGAAACAAAAACTACTGGTTGGCATTTCTTTAAATTAGCTACTGGTTTTTGGTGTTTACTGTCTTGCATGTTTTACATGTTATCTCGATATTTAGTTTAATAAACCTTATTTAAATATAGGTCATTAAAAGCTTTCTGCTGAAGATTGCACTTTGCTGGGTGTTGTCATTTTAATTAGGGGTAGTGGAGAAGGAAAACGCATAAATATGCAGGACAGAAGGCTTTAAAGGGTCAATGAAGAGGACCAGAGGGCGAACTCACCCGGGCTGTGGGCATCTTATTGGCCTCCACATAAAAATGAGGAGTTCTGACCTCATACAGGGCTCCATAGTCAAGCTCCTGAAAAGAAACAGCAGAAAAAAACTCATCTTAACACATAGTCTAAACATGGAAGACCATCTACCACTAGATACCATCTAGTTTTAATTTTCATAGTTTTCTCTTAAAATAAGCAAATATGAATTTATAAAAAAGCATTTTTCTTAAACAAAAAAAAATAATAAGAGCCAGAGAAGCAAAAAGAGATCTATTACTAAACCAGTTTAGTTATTGAACCAGTTTGGGTCATAAAGCCTCACCACAGAACATAACTTGTGTGAAGGCAGCAATATAAAGAAAAATAATACAGACTGGGTTAAATTGAGAAAAGTACTACTGTACCTCTTCAACTGAGCATTGTAGGTGAGGTTGAAATAAAATTTCAATGTTCTGAGTTCTTGTATTAATTATGCCTAACATCAAAGCCATTATTTTTCTTGCGTGCTAATGTTTTTGCATTTAACAAACATATACCACAAAACTGTAAAACTGACTAAGTTTGTAAATAATTCGGCAAAAAGAAAATGTAAAGAGTGTGGAGCCAAAGTGGCCCGAGGGCTCACCCCTGGGGAACACCTTATCCCACTATGAAATATATAATTTTATTGTAGATTCAAGAATTCTATTAAATCATAAGCTTGACAGTTTATCGAATCTTTAGGTTTAAATAATGCAAAACAAAGTTATTGCTTTCTTAAAAAGTTCTCTCAATAAACAATTTATTTAAAATAGGTCTTAAATCTGAAAAACCTTCAAGATAATTTAAAAATTGATATTATTTCAATAGATTTTTTTTTGTAGCTATGTCTTACTCACCATGGTGCCCATGCGGTCCAGAGTGTCTTCATTTATGGGATAGCGCAGCTTCATTTTACGGTACAGTGGATGTTTCTCATAATAACTGACAAGATCCACCAAACTCTCAAACTCTGCTGATCCCCCCAACATGAAGAGACGACCTTCCTGCTGGATGCGACAGTGTTTGATCTTACCCTCCGCCCTGCAAACCAGTGGACAATTAAATGTATATGAACCCTCAGAATAAATCAACACTTTTTTTATTTTGGAATACATACAAATATTGAGTTAAACTCGTACCTAAAGGAGATGGCATAGGAGTTGTGCTCACTGCGTTTTCGCACCAGAAAAGCTCCATCTCGTGGAACACGCATCAGCATGTGTTCAGCCTGAACACGAGACAGATTGGAGTGATACCATCTGGATAAAAAAAAAAACAGAGATACCTCGATCAGTTTCAGCTCACTGTTGTCAGCATTTACTGATGAATAAAGTCTTATCATTAAACAATTTTGCTTACTTACATTCATTATTGCTGCTAAAGTTAATATTTTATTGAAGTGATCTTCTTAAGGTAAAAAAGTAAACAGAAACCTAAAATAATAAAGATCTAAAATAGATGAAGATCTATTTTATTTTGGTAATTATCTAATATAAAGCAGTTTTATTAATATTAGTAAAATGTTTGAAAACTTTAATCTGAATCTAGAACCACTCTAAAGCCTCTTTCCCACTGAAAATTGCGCATTAAACCGGGTTTTTTAAACCCACTAACAATCGGCATTTGGCTCCCTTCCCATTGGAAAAACAAGTCATGGCTGATAAAAAGGAGTTTGTGGCGACGGCACTGTGTAAAATCCTCCATTGGAGATCATCAGTGATCCAGCGATTTAAATGTTAAATGAGAAAATGCAAGACTTTCTAAAAATAAAACTACATTTTTTTTTTGGTTTGCAAACGCATCCTTTCAGTTTGCAAAACTGTATAATAGCTGCGCTAACTGGGAGTAAAAATTTTCTCCACTGTTGATGTTTTTCTGGTTCGAGTCACTCACTCTCTGCTCTCGTGTGCGTTGGGTTGAGGCACTGGATTCCCCAGCCTCATTTCAAACTCATTGCAGCGCAGCGGCGTTTCTCTATAGTGACAGATGAGTCGGTAGAGGCTGTCAAACACAAGGTTGTCTGTCAGGTAGAAACGGGTGGAGCCAGACTCTTGACGCGAGTGGATCCTGCAATGCTGCACCCGACCAGAGCGCCTTGAACAGAAAGAGAAGTCAATCAAATGGTGTAGTTTACAGGGAAGGGAAGATGAAAATGTTCTCATTGGCGATCTTTATTCGATGCAGATTATTAGACAACTTAAGTTGCCATTGCATCAAGTTAACAGTGAAATTAAACCTACCAGAAAGATAGAGTGTAGTCTCCGACAAACGTCTCACTCTCTCGCACCAGGAAGGTGCCGTCTTTCCCCCCTCCTTCACAGTAGTCCTGAAGCAGCTTCTCTGCAACCTGCCGACCATCACGGCCTCCTCCCAGCTTCCCATGAAACCATCGCTCTGCACAGTGCTGCTCATTGTTGTTACACTCCTGACGAATAATACAAGAGGAAAAACGTTTAAATATACAGCATTAAAACAGCATAAATGTTTCTTTTTAGTCTGTTAGTCTGTTTATTTTAGAACTGGATTGCTAGCCAAGAAAGTTATGTGACATTATAGTAAATATGTAAAATATCTTCTTACCTCCTTTCCTTCGTCATCCTCCTCTTCATCAGTCGTCTGGTAGTGAGATGTCTCCTCTGAGTAGTAAATTTTATTGCTGGTCAAAACGAAATAATGCGGTGTCCACATCTGAAAAATCACATAAACGCCCTTTAGAATCAAAGCGTTCAGAAATATACTGGTTTTAAGGAGTGACTGCAGTGGAAAACTAAAAATATGGACAAAATATACACAGCAGAGTATAAGAAATTATTAGAATTCACAAAATTAAAGGGGTTTTTAATATATTTCTAATTAAACACAATATGCAATATTTTTTGCTATTTTTCTAGATTAAAGTTGGTGTTATTTTTTTGTTTATTTTAAGGTTTCCGTATAAAATTTTGCCAATCAGGCCAAAGAGATCTGTTGTAAGAGAGGGTTGTGGGTTCAAGCCTTGGCTTCGGCTTTGCCTGTGTACTGCATCCTCGCTTCTGTGAGTGACATCATCAGTGTGCGAAGATGTATGAATGGGTGAATGACTGAATGTAGTTTAAAGTGTTTGTTCAAGTGTCCTAACTTAGAAAAATCAGAATATAAGTTTAGTCCATTTACTATTTACACTCAGCGCTTGCTGCCTTTTGGAATAGCAGCCAGTGAAATTTGAACTTTTGATTCCCAACTTTTTTTTTTTTTTTACATCCAAAATCCTAATTTTCACCTTATATGTGTGTCTAAATGCTTTTTTTCTGAAGCTACGTGAGGTGAGAAAATAAAAAAACATAGGAATAAATGAAAAACATGTTTACACTAAAGAAATCAGACGACTTTCAAAGGGAATTGTATGTTTTTTCATTTCTTTTTCTTTGTAAAACTTCCATGGTTTTTCCTGTTTGCGTTCCCAAAGTATACAAACTTTTGTCATGTTTGTTATTTCATACATAGATAATAATTCATGATACTACTACAAATGTGGTACCCTAAATGTTTCTGGAATAAAATCACAGAAGGCAGAAATACTCACATGGTCGATGGGGTCCTCCAGGTAAAGGATGCCGTTCTTCAGCGAGTTGCTGATGTCATTTTCAGAGTAGCTAGCTGAAGCCACCTCTTCATAGACGGTTCCTTCAACCAGCTTTTTGTGCTGCAATACGATAGGCAGACCATCTTATTTCTGTTAAAAGGTTTCTTGACTGATTTTAAAAGTCTGTTTCCTCCTAAAATTTCCTCTAATATTTATACTTTATTTACTCACAAATCTTCCATGTTAAACAAGCATCAAACGCTTGTCAATATGTCACCTTAATGAGGATCTTCCTGCGGAGCTGGTAGGGTGAGGGGAGCTCGTCTGCGTTATTGTCAATCGGCTTGGTGAGAAGCAGCTCTCCAAACACCTTCTTGAAGTGCGTGGCCATGTTCCTCTGCTGGACCACGCTGCAGTGGTCCTCAATGGACAGTATCACAGGATACCTAAGCAGGTATAATGGTAGAAAAGGTAAACTTAGCTGTCATTTTTGCAGACAGATGTATAAAATGGGTTAGTAGAACTCACTCGGATGTGACAAAGGCATGTTCTTTAATGGTGTGCAGCACATCCAGGAATTTGATCTTTGAGGTTAGAGTGTGGCCATGGTAGATGATTGGCAGATCATCTGGTCCATCCCAGCAGTCCACTGAGAACAAAAAATAGAAAAGAAATTAACATTAGTTCTTAACCATAAAGGTTGTGTGATATAAGCGATTTAAAGAGGAGTGTGTTACGTTCAATGCACCGGCAGCCCATCCTCAGACAGCGAGCGTAGGCTTCTAGAGATGATTCACTGGAAAACTGGTCACCTGTAAGGTACCTTAAAAACCAGGACAGGAAAATACATGGGATTACAGATAAAACTGAAAACACAGTAAAAACAACAAACAAATAAACGATTGTTTATGAACCCTGGAAAAAAAAAAGCTAGATGTTATGAGAAATAACATATAGAAATGAATGCATTAATAATTAGCTCGGAAAACTTTTGCATCTTTTATGATACATTCTACTTGGTACTGTCTGTTCATTGCATCTGAAACGTGTTTAGTCAAACTCAGCTCAATGTTTTTAAAATGCTGCTGGAAAACTGTTAGTTTAACCAAACTGAACGGTTGGTTCAGATAGATTTCTTATTTAATTTTGGTAAACACTGTACTATAAACTTTAATTGTAATATATTTGAAACAGTCAGTAAAACTCCTTTCAAAAGTCTTATTATTTACCAGATTGTGCTAAATTAACTTTAACTTTAATTAGCAAATTATAATAATATTATAATAATATTTAGAACTGTCATATATTTACATTTAATATGTTTTGAAGCATATTTAGTAAAAATCAGCACAAATCAATCATTAAAAAGATGATTTTAGCTCTGGTTGCCGAAACAGTAGGTGCTTCTAGATTAGGGGTTATCAACCTTTTTAAGGCTGGCGTCTACTTCCTGGGTGCTGAGTCGTAGGAAGGGCTACCAATATAGACCTATGAACTGTAGGGGTCAGCGTTCATTTAAACTTCATATAAAATAAATACATTTTTATTGTTTCTATTAATTTCTAATTTTCTTTTAGATATTTTCATTTTGAATTCTTTACAAATGCTTACGTTTTAGATTTGTTCTGTTTTCAGAAGACAATGAGGGGGCCCCATCTGGTCCTTGAGGGCCCTTTGGTGGCCCCTTTTCTGGAGTAAAATGCTTAATAATCATTTCTGGAATCAAAATTATCTTACCTATCATGCTATTTTCTTAACTCAAAAGTACATTTTATATATTTCAAAGATAATTAGTAAGAGGCAGTATAAGCCCAAATGGCAGTATGGAAGTGTTAGCTTTATTAAGCTAAATGGGACTTTTTTATTTTCTTAAACTACATTTTCTTCACTATTGCAATATATTTAACATTATGGGGTGTATTTGTTATTTATTTAAAACATGTTGAATGAAGTACATAAGAATCTTTACATATTTATAGTACATTTATCAGGGGCAACAGCAGCAGACGTCCATCCTGAAATGGGAGGGCAGTGGGTCGTCGGCTCAAATACAGAAACTTCTGTACTTTTCCTACAGATTTCATTTTATTTTAATGTGTATTTAAAGGCATTTCAATTAGTGGAAAAAATTGCAGGGGGAATATAAAAAAAAAAGTCAAATTAACCAAAACTTTCACGACCCAGATGCAGTACCTCTGTCGACCCTCTAGGTGTCCCGGACCCCCTGTTGAAGACCTCCGTGTGAAAGGATTAATGACTGAATGTACTGTGAAGTCCTTTTGAGTCCACTGACTTGAACAGGTGTAATAATGATCAGCCCTTTGGATTTCCTCCATGCAAACTCCTCACATGTATTTCATTTTAATTAGATCAATAAAATGCTCGACTGATTCATTATTAGGGGTTAAAGGCCTGTTTATTGCAGAACTATGACCTGAAAGTGTCTGCTGTCTTCTCGTGGTGATATATAGCCCAATATAACTCATTAATAACTGCTCCTTTATGATGTAAACTTGTATGTTTTGTTTAGTTAAAACAATGGTTCACAATCCAGGTTAGAAGCTCTTTATATCAATGGTAAAAGTAAAAAAATCAACTTAAAATGATCATACAGTGCTAAAATACATTGTTAAAGACAAGTAATTTTTTTAAAGAAAATAACTTGACAAACTTCAACAACAGCGGTCACTTTAAAACACAAAGAAAAATGTTGTAATCAAGAACTTTGGACAAGTTTAACCTTTTATAACCATTTCAGTTAAATATACTCTAAAAAAAAATCATGTGTAAAATAAAAACTGGCCTTAAGAGTATACTTTACCAAATCTCTACCATTTAGGATTCATTTGCACAAATTATTTATAGGGGAGTTACTGGATTTGGATATCTTACGTGTTGTGTGAGGAGGAGATCCAGTACTGTGAAAGTGGTCTTTTCATGTCATCAGGTACAACAGGTGAAAGTCGAGGGTCAGACAAAGAGTTTTCTTTTGAGAACAGGAAGGTCAGGAACTAAATAAAAAAGACAGAAACAAATGTATAGTAAGACGGAGAGCCTCTTTTAATACTTATTTCTGTGCAGATCATAGATGTATCACCTCATCCAGCTGCAGCATTGGCTCAGGCTGAGGTCCTCCCCTCATGTAGTTCATGAGAAATTCCCGAACTCGACTCAGATCTGATGCCCAAGATTCCTGAAACAAGCCCCCAAAAAAATCGAATTGAGCTCAAAGCAGTTTTAAGGGGTTTATTTGTGTTGTGGTGACATGCAGTGTACCTTCTGGTCCATCTGTAAAAACTTCTGGAAGTCGTAGAGGGAGATTTGACAAAGCTCTGGTCGGTCCACATTTCTGAGAATACAACTTTAAGATGTTAAATCCCAGAGAAGTGAAAGCTCAATAAAAATCTATTTCAGCTCTGAGAGATAAGAAATGTGATAAATTATTTTCTCCTTTCCTCGGGCCAAATCTAATTCTGCCAATTTCTCTGTGATGCCTCCTAAGATTAGGACGATTCTCATCCATCAAGCAAGAAGATAAACATCTTTGAACCATTAAGTAAAACATGAACTATAGAATAATATCAGAGAGTTATAGTAAGGACTGAAAAAACATGAAGACTGGCAACAGTGGGGTGTGAAGGAAGAGGAGGATAAGGAGGTGAAGGTGGAGGGACTCACCGCAGGGGAAAGGACAGCTCCAGCTGCTCAATTATCTGAGGAAGAGGAGGGGAAGAACCAGGTGATGGACAGGTGGGAGGGGGTCAGGTGAAGCATAAACAGCAGACGACAAAGTGATTGTGGTGTATTGCGAGTGCAAACGTGGGGAATATTAAAGCACTGGTGTAAAATTCAATAAATAGGGGATTATATTTTAGTACGTTCATTCCACCTTACTTTAACATGAAGCTCTAGTCAGTTTCTGCCTCCTTTTAGTGCCATGTCATGCAACTGCTTTCCAAATGTTTTTTTTTTTTGCAAACTCTGTTTGTTGCTTTTATTTACTGAGTTATACAATTAAGACTAAGTTGAATTAGAATTACTCTCAGACTTACACTCTTCTGTGCGTCAAACATAAGCGTCCTGTAGAGCTGTGCAAAGTTGGGGTACAATAAATCACTCTTTGCCTCTACTTCCTGCAGAAACCCAGGAAACAGGAGTCCTTATCATAAAAACATAAAGCTGGCAGAAATCTAAAGAGATCGATGTGTAGAGAAAAAAAAAATCATAGAGCATCTAGCCTGCAGTTTGTCTTTGAGAAAGCGCATGTTGGGGACTCTGTAGTTGATCTGAGGCAGGAGGGCTTTGACATCTTTCAATGTGATGCTGCAGAGGAAACAAAAGCAGGTAAGAATCAGATAAAATATGAAACAATCATTAATAATTTGCCAAGACATTGTAGAAAAGGAAGTTTGATTTGCTCTATTTTCAGTTCATGAGCCTTAAGGGGCCTTTTGTTCTGCTCTGCTCTCTTAAGGTTCAAACACAGCATTTTAATCAGGCGGTTATTTTGACCGGCCTCTTTGCAGCACATTGATACCTTTATAGACATTGTTTAGTGAATTTACTCTCCTGTTTGGATCACTGCTTTGTCGACGACTCAGTTTGGCCAAGCCTCAGTCATCAGACAGAAAGCCACAC